>NC_048304.1:115183890-115236617 GCF_013100865.1 Trachemys scripta elegans
GTATTGGAGCATAAGCTTTCGTGGGTGAATACCCACTAAAGCTTATGCTCCAATACGTCTATTAGTCTATAAGGTGCCCCAGGACTCTTTGTCGCTTTTTATAGTTAGGTGTCTACTTAAGTAGTTTGCTGAAGGGGGGCCTTAGTTTTCATGAGTGCACGTTGGGACTCTGAGATCATATAAACCAATAACGCCGTAAAGGGGTCTGAGATACTCAACAGCAATAATAAATAACGCAGTAAAGGAGTACTAAGAAGATACTATGGCTTGGTCTACGCTACCAACTTACGTCGGTGTAACTGTGTCACTCAGGGGTGTAGATTTTCCACACCCCGAGTAACAGCGTTACACTGATCTAACCCCCGGTGTTGACAGGAGAGCTCTCCCATACCTACTACCTCTCCGGGAGGTGGCTAAACTACACGGACAGGAGAAGCAACCCTGTAGCGCTGTAAATGTAGCCAAGCCCTGAGTGGGAGTTGTGGTTCCTCCTCCCTCCATAAGGCACTGGAGCCTGAAACAGGTGCCAGTGGGAAGCATCCCCCAGTCGGCTTCGTGCCACAGTTCATCATCGTCGTCGGCCTTTGCTGGCTCCAGGGCTAGTGACTAAGAGAGGGGGAAGTGCAATGCAAAAAGGCGGGGCAGGGAAACAGGACAACCCTTTCCACACACACACCCCCCCCGCACTGTCACCGAGCTTCGCCCCGGCTGCAAGAGACACGCAGGCCAGGCCCACGGCGGGCAGGGCGCCAGCGCGAGCCCCGCCTCTCTCCCGGCGGAGGCGGGCTGGCTGTCTGCGGCAGCCATCTTTGTTGATGTGTCAGCCCTGAGCTGCGCTCGGGAGCTGCCGCAGGAGGAGGAGGAAAGAGGGGGGGACCCCGCCGCAGCCATGGAGGAGCTGCCGCCGCTGCTGCCGCCCTGGCTCCCACCCTCCTAACCAGCGGGTAAGAGCCGCTGGCTGGGGATGGGGAGGCTTTGGTAATAATCAGTGGGCTTGAGGCAGGGAGGGTTGAAGTGTGGGGCGGCTCGGGGCATCTCAGCCCCCCTGTCTCCCTCCCCAGCTCTCCGTAGGGTGCCGGCCCTGCCTGATCGCTGCACCCCCGTTGTGCTCGCGTCGCTAGTGCCCCTCCCTGGTTTGCTGCTGGAGAGTTTCAGTCCCTGATGTGTAGGGCACTATCCCCCCCCTCCTGCCCCCTTTCAGGGAGTGTTGCCTGGGGTGGGCCAGGGGGATAGGCGCACACTGATGTTTTATGGTTGTCCAGCTTCTCTTGGCTAAGGATCGCGCAGCACTTTATTAACGGGCTGGTTGTTGAAGTTCCCCTCTGCCTGGGAGTTAGGGAAACCTAGAGCTCATCTCAGTTCATTGGCCTCTTACACTTGGTATGGCTACTTCCACCTCCTCATGTTCTCTGTATGTATACATATCTTCTTGCGCTATGTTCCAGTCTATGCATCCGAAGAAGTGGGCTCTAGCCCACGACAGCTTATGCGCAAATAAATTTGTTAGTCTCTAAGGTGCCACAAGGACTCCTGTTCTTCTTACTATAGCAACTGATCCAGGGACGCATACAAATAGAGGTCACGCAGTGACTGAGGAAGAGGGAACCCAGGAGTCCTGACTTTCTTGCTAGTCAGCATTCTAGGGATGCCTCTGTGTACGTTCTTGAATAGGATCGTCACCGGTGATGCGGGTGTGCAGCTGTCTACTGGGTTGTCTCACAGTTTCGTACTTTTATTTCCTTCTCCAAAGTATCTAAAGTTATTAGGTAATAAAACCCTAAGGAGCTGTGCTGTTTCTCTAAATACTGAGAGCCGGAGCTGCCCCTAAATATGCATTGAAAACTGATCATAAAATGGCAAGATTTAATTATTGCTTTAATAGTAATAAATTATAAACTGGTTATTCTGTACAGTGGAAACTACAGCAGACAAAATGTACTTTGGGCTTTTGTGTGTGGTCTTTTCAATTGCTAGTTGCTATGAGATTTCAATGAATCTGTTCTAAAGGAATCCAGGTAGCTGTAGTTGGAGTGACATCAGTAACTTGTGGCCTGTGGGGGAGAGGGTCAAGTTTAGGAGAGGGGAAAAAAGCGAAATGAAGTAGAATACAAGGAGGTTAAAGTCCTGACTAGGCAGCTTCATACCATTTCCTCATTCAGAAGCTTTAAAATGTATAGCTCCTGCTGTGTATTGTTCGATTTCCCCCCCCCCCCATATTTGTTTTTTTTCCTCTGTGGAAAATGTTGATTATATTTTTACTGTCCTAATGCATCAAGTGTACAAAGCCTTCCCATTGTTTCTGCATTTGGTGCTTCTATTATACAATTGCAGTTTTTGTGGTAAAACTATGTGAAGGCTACGGGATAGCTGACATGAAGGGATTTTTTTTAACCTTGCAGGATTACTGCAGTACAATATGTATTTTCCGCTTTTACTTGTAAGATCTGTCTGAAGTTCCAGGTTTAAAAATGGGAGGTTTTACTGCAACACGTGCGGGAAAAATTCTGTTTGCATAGTCCATATTTTTAGCTCTGATCCTGAGAAAGCAATCTACACAGGTGGACCCTTTAAACCCACACAGAGTTCCAGTAACCTCAGAGACATTGTGAAGACCTGGGCAGGTTGCTTTGCGGGATTGACTTTACACGTGAAGATCCCAATCTGCCCTTTTGTTTATTTTTAATACAGTATGCTTATTTTTGTTGTCTTGTTTACTTTCTCTTCTAGTATAATTTCCTTTATGAAAGGTAAAAGAATAGTATAATACTAATAATGCAGCACTCATTACAAAAATCCCAGAGTGCTTCATAATATCAAATTTAAAGATGCTAACTTTAAAGGGACATTATCCAGGTGAAATCTAGTTGGCTTTATAAAAATAAAGAATTTTAAAAAGTAGTTTTATTTCCTTTGAGTCTTCCCTGCTAACTTCTGGAATAGAATACAGTCACATTTTCCTGCTTTGTTTTTTAAAACAATGTATATTTCTGTGCTGTTGCTCTTTGGAAGACCCTCATGAACAGGGGAAACTGATAAACTGACTATATAGGGGGAACAGTGAAACTGGCTATACAGAAGTGTGGACAAGTGTGCACTCAGTAGTCGCTTTTAAAATGTAAAATCTCATGCTGTCTGCATGAGACAGTAAAATCTCTTAGGTCTAGACAGTATTTGGTCCTGCCATCCGGGCAGGGGACTGGACTCGATGACCTCTCGAGGTCCCTTCCAGTCCTAGAATCTATGAATCTATGCGCTCGTGGGAATTAGGATCATGTTTTCTTTCATAGGTTCTTATAGTTCCTAACTCCTGGGAGCACCTGAGATTTATATTTTAAAAGTGAATATTGTGTGCCCACTATACTACTCATCTTTAACAGACCTCTGTTAATGAATTCACCTTTAAAGCTTATTCACTCATCTGGGTCTCCTGAGCACTGGTATTTTGGTCCCATCCGCACTTTTAAAAGTTTGCGGGGGACCTTGTTATAATATAGTAATGCTCCAGCACAGTTAACACATGAGTCTGACTGATCAGTATATATGGAACAATTCCATATTTCAACTGTTCTGTAACTTTGGACTTGCAGGGTTGTAGTAACTTTTGGAGACTCCTTTAATTAAAAACCCATTTTAGTACACACTGGCTCAACCCATGACTTAGTCCAGTGGTTTTCAACCTGGGAGTCTGCGGACCCCGGGGAGTCTGCAGACTATGTCTAAGATTTCCAAAGGGGTCTGCACCTCCATTCAAAATTTTTTAGGGGTCTGTAAATGAAAAAAGGTTGAAAACCACTGACTTAGCCAACTCAGGATACTACAGTGTTGTAACTAGCAATGATGGGGGGGAGCTCTCACATAGACAGGTTATTAGGGGTTAATTGGCACTTCAACAACCGAGTCATCCACCCCTGCCCAGAGCAGGTCTGGATGACATGGTAGCTAAAATGCTGCTACTGCAGCAAGGCTACATTAGGGCTGTTGCCAGTGAAGCTGCCCTGGTTTCAGACATGGGTGGCAGAACAGTATAGAAAAGACCAGATTTGGTTAGGAATGTGTCAGTTTAGCTAGGAGGGTGCTAGGTCTTTTCTACACTGGGAAAATTAAGAAATATGTTTCTGCACTGCTGCAACTCCCCCAACGAAGGATTATTTAGCTGATTGTCCCTCCCCACCCTTTTGTGCGCAAGCCCTTAGATCTTAAAGGCTGTTTTCAAACCCTGTTTAAAGATTACAGTTTTTGGGCCCCAGGCCAGTCCCCTTGCTAGGATTGTAGGATTTCTCCCCCTCTTTCCTCCCCCACCCCCCGACAATTATGAATTGATCCACTTTGACCATCACATGTACACTAACCTTGGAACCAGATAGACTAAATATTAACAGACTCTGGTTGCCCAGTGACTCGCATTGTAATTGTAACAAATCCAGCCCCAATGGTAAACCTAAACATGTTCAAGTTTATCTTCAGGTTGAGCTGTGATTGGGTTCACTGCCAAAACATCAGTCAGATCACAATATGATGCCTTTGCAAGATATGGGGAAAAACTCAGAGGTACGTCAAAGGAATCATGTAAAAAATATACACTAAGGTAATGCACAAGTTGTGACACAAGCAAAGAAAACCCGGTTAAAGGAGCGTATCTTGTTTTTCAATTCCTTTAGAATGAGTCATAGTGCTTTGAAGATATACAGTACTGAGTTTTGCACCTCAGCACTGAAATGGAGCAACCTGCAACCATTAAAATCTATTTATATATATATATATATAGGATTAAAAACAATTAAATAAAAATGATAGTCTGATACTCTCAATTTCCTTGCTTTTATGTACGCTGCCAGTCTACCCTTATCCTTCCCATCTGTTGAAGCTTAGTGCTCATAGCACAGTGAGGCCTTGTCTACACAGAGAGCTGTGTCAACTTATATTATTGTGTTTAGAGCACTGTTACAGCCTTAATATACAGTAGACTTTTCCATTCCTGTTACAAACAGAATTATGCCCTGACCATGGTTACAATCCTCTTTGACTTTCCCTGTGTAGACAGGCAGCCTGTAACACAGTTTGGCTCCACCTCAATGAGCCAAGTAAGTGATGTTTGGAGTAACTATGATTAGGACCAGTGTCTTACAGTAGCAGTTTTTGAGAAATCTCCCATTTTGGCCTACCACTGAAGGGAGTGCTAGTGTAGACAGAGCTCAGGTGGTTTTACTGCCATGTTGCCTAGACCTGCACTGTCTAAATAGTAATAATGGTAATAAACTACTTATCTCAATCAAACAGGGAAATAGAAAGTTACACTATATTAAGTAAAGACCTTTAAAACACAGATTTTAAACATGGTTTAGATCAAGCCAAACCATGTTAGAAACCATCTTATCTTTAATCCTGTTGAGCCATGTTTGAGTTGAGCTCAAGCACTTTTCCTTAATGGTGCTTAAATACTTGTATACCAGCGCAGAGAGGCATATTCTACTCCTGTTCCGTACATGGAATATATCAGGGGTCGGCAACATTCGGCACGCGGCTCGCCAGGGTAAGCACCCTGACGGGCCGGGCCAGTTTTATTTACCTGCTGACGCGGCAGGTTCGGCCGATCGCGGCCCCCACGGGCCGCGGTTCGTCGTCCCGGGCCAATGGGGCCGGGAGAAGGGCTGCGTGCCGAACGTTGCCGACCCCTGGAATAAATCATTCATATCTTATTTAGTACACAGAACTAAACTACAACTTTGTTTTACATGGTGTCTTTCATACAGACTCTGCTCTGAAACAATGGGATGGAACTTAGTACAGGATTGCTGGCTTTATGTTGGAAATCAGCAAGCAAAGTGAACGCTGCCAAGTGGTACAATAATATGATCAAACTAGCTGTCCTGGAAAGAATTGCATGAAGCGCAAGAGGCGGCAGAAACAATTCTTTATTTTAAACACACAGGTTCTCAGACTGCTGTTCGTGGACCAGTGACTGGTAGCTAGTTGATCACAGGGTGATGTCTCTGTATCTTGTTTCGAGCTTTGAAATTCCATTAAAACATCACTAAAATACATTAAAGACTTTCCCCATATTATCCTTCTGTGTGAGCAATTGCTGTAATTGCCACAGGGATGTTACACAATTAGGGCTAGGAATAAGTGGTCAGTGCAATTTTTGAGTGAGCAGGGGAAGTGGTCCATGTGGTTATAAATGGGAAAGAATAATCAGGGGAAATTCTGTGCCAAAAAAATAAAAATTCTGCGCACAATACAGTATTTTAAAATTTTGCATATTTTATTTGTCAAAATAACAGTCACTCCAATTTCAATTATTTTTATAATTTATTTAAAAATAAAGTCAGCAACTATGTTTGTAACAATACAGACACACAAAAAATTGTCCCCCAGGAGTAGAGTTAAAGAAACCCATATAACAACCCAGTTCCTGGTTCTCTGCCACCTGTCTCTGGAGTCCAGCTGGGGGGGCCAGACAATTGCACCCCTTTGCCTCAGAGTCCAGTGGTGGGGTCCCACTCACACTCACCCCCCCCAAAGCCCACCTTTAGGCCCCTTCTCCCCAGCCCAGATACCTGCATTCACCCCCTACACCCCTAGAGCTCAGGGAGCCAGAGGGAGAACAGTCTGATGCTGGGTCCCAGGCTTGTGTGCAGATTCCTGCATGCTGCCTCCTTCCTTCAGGCCGTGCCAGGAACTGCAGCTGCCCAGAACCCTTGCAGCTCTTACCCTGTCCCTCTGGCAGTGTCTTCTATTGGGGAGCTGGGCTCTGCCAGGTCCAGTGGCCCCTAGTGGCAGCCATCCCGCCAGCAGCTCATTTCCGGGGGCGGGGGGAGTAAATTCTACACAGAACAATTAATTAATTTCTGTGCAAATTCTGCATTGTGCAGTGGCACAGAATTCCCCCAGCAGTAAAAGAAGGAGTGCATGAGACTCTCTGTTATTAAGCTGTCCATGCTACAAAATGATTGGTCTGGCTAGAGCTTTATGATTTAATGAAGTTCTCTGTCAGAAATGGGTGGCTCGATCATATCTATAATAAAAATATTGTGCATTATTAGGTTAGCATATTTTATTATCTTTAGTATGTTTGGAGTTCATTATTCATAGCGCTCACTATTGTGATATCATTGGTAGTTGCATAATTTGGGTCACAGCAACTGATCTGCACTAGCAGTATTACTGTGTAGGGTTTTGTGCTTGTTTTATAAAGGGCAGAAGTGTGTGTGGGGGGAAGGGGGAATCTTGAACTTATAAGGGAAATTTTAGACTGACAGAACATAATTTCCCCAAGATGACAATTGGCTAGAACCCTAGGAATCTGTACTGCTAAAAAGCAGTTACTACTATAACTTGGGTATCTCTCTGGAATCATTCATCTATCTTACCAACCAAAATCAGAGTTGAGACTGGAGCAGATGCAAAGGTGCACGATTTTGCTGCTGAAAACTTGCAGAAAATTGAGCCATTGAGCTGATGGGAGTTGCTGGCCAGTCTAAATGCAGAGTTTGTTGGTATGATAGTTAACAAGGTTACTGAAGACAAAAGCCAGTCTAACTTTTGAGAAGCCAGTTGGCAGTCGAGCAAACCTCTACTTGACTCTGACTGTCAGTTTGCTTACACTTCTGTAACCTCATTGCTGTTTGGTGTCTATCACCGCTACCACCACAATGATGCCTATACGAGTCACTGACTCAATTCCATCTTATCTGAAAGTATCTCTTTTTATTCCCCTCTTCTTGACTATTGCACAGTCCTTTGCCCTGGCCTCTCTGAGTCCCATCTCTCCAGATTCCACCTGCCCTTTCACATGTACCAAAACCCCCCATGATTATATGAGCATCATCCTCAAACAGTACCCACTGGCCCAATATTTATTTAAGGATCTGATTCCAACCCTCCCTTTGTTGTTAAAATCCTCCATAGACTTGCAGTAACTGACTTCATGGACCTTTGTTTCTTCTTTGAATTTCTAGCAGCAGTCTCTTCTCTCTCAATCTGCACATGCTCTGACCATAATTGTCAACTCTATAGCATATATATATATATATATATATATATATATATATATATATATATATATATATATATAACTAGCAACAAGCATACTAGAGAGAGAATAAAATATGCTAACCTAATAATGCACAATATTAATTATAGCCATAACTGATGGACCTGTATGAGAGGCTGCTGCTCTGTATTTCTTGTCACGTAGAACACAATTTCTTTATTTCTCCAGTTAATTGATTCTCCATCTCCTTATGAATCTTGGTTAAAAACACATTTTTCTCCCTTGCCTTTACCACTTAAATTCTCTCTCAATTACCTCTGGTAGTATTGTTTAATTCAATAAAGTGTGTTGAGGTGCAGCTTGTATGAAAGACACCATGCAAATTAAAGATGTGATGCATTATTGACTTGGAAATCGAACAGGAAATCTAGTTGTCTTAATCTATGCAATGAACATAAAACAGTAACTGAAGATATCCTGTTCTATTAAAAAACAAACACCCCTCCCCCTCCCCAACTGGTGGAACTACTGAAGTACAAAGATGTGTTCAATCTTTTTACTTTCAGCTGAGTGAATGCTTTGAGATTTGGGTAATAATATAGCTGTCTTATAGTCTAGCTGCAAGAGCTCTCTGTTCAATTTTAATTGTTAGATTGTAGTACATGTACAGTACATGTGTCATAAAGTCTGCTCTGATGACAAATGCATATCTATACATTTCATAGACACTGATTGGACAGGCTGACCTGTTTCTTTTCCTAATTGATTATAGTTAGTGACCTTGGCCCAGGAGACCCATGGTTTTAAATTAAAGTTTGATTTTTTTTTTTATCACAAATCACATAATTATATAAAAATTCAGAATATTTTGTAGTATCAAATCATTAATCCTTTCATACTACCCTAGTGTAAAACTACTACTGTGTGATGAAGTGTAGACCATGCCACATCGCATCAACATCATGTGGGTTTGTTTTTCTAATAGTTAGTAACTAAGTACACCTCTACCCCGATATAACGCCACCCGATATAACACGAATTCGGATATAATGCGGTAAAGCAGTGCTCCGGGGGGGTGGGGCTGCGCTGCGCGCTCTGGCGGATCAAATAAAGTTTGATATAACGTGGTTTCACCTATCATGCGGTAAGATTTTTTTGGCTCCTGAGGACAGCGTTATATCGAGGTAACAGTGTACAATAGATTGAATTAGTAACAAAGTGACAGTTGTAATTACAAGTTTCCTTGTTTCTATCAGTTGTCAGATCCTTGATATGTATTTTAATGCAGTTTTTGTGTATTGTAGTAGAGTAACTTTTTAAAAGATAGTGGAAAATATATTTTTAATTTTACAGTAGCCTTTCTAAGGTGTTGATAACAGGATATCGTAAAGGACATGGAATGATATTCGGTACTATGGTATTACTAGGAGAAAATTTCTACATATCTGAACAGTTATGGGCTTGCTAATAATACTTAGTGCTGTTAATGAAGGTCTTTGCACATAATCATTTCCACTCATATTTTGAATTTTCTAGCTACTGTGTATGTTCATCATCAAATTTTAAACAATCTTATACACTTTGAATACTTTCCATCCAATTAATCTTAACAATCAACACTTCTCCCCCTCCCCCCAATAAACAAATCCTTCACCCTATTCTGTATTAGGCCTGGTCTACACTGGGGGTGGGGGTGGGAGGGGAATCGATCTAAGTTATGCAACTTCAGCTACGTGAATAATGTCGCTGAAGTCGACGTACTTAGATTGATTTACCGTGGTGTCTTCACTGCGGTGAGTCAACTGCTGCCGCTCCTCCGTTGACTCTGCCTGCGCCTCACGGCGGTGGAGTACAGGAGTCGACGGAAGAGTGCTCAAGGGTTGATTTATTGCGTCTAAATTAGACGCGATAAATCGATCCTTGCTGGATCGATGGCTACAAAGACTAAATTATCTTGTCATTTGTTCATATTTCCATTTGGAGTAGGGGGGTTGATTAAATTGGTTGTACTCAAGATTTTTATTGCTCAAAATCCTTGAACATAGAAACAGCTTTATAAATAAATTATGCCATAGGTACTTATATGCTGCTTTTATTTTTGAAGGAGTTGGAAACTACATTGATAGGTTTTCCTGGTCATGGAAGCTGTAGTGTAGACAGGTCGTAGGAGTTGGATGATCTGATGTGGTAAATACTTGAACCCTGTCTACCCTGCAACATCCACTCTAGATTGTATTGCAGCAGAAAAACGCTTACAAATGTTCCCAGTGTAACTAAGATTACTGTTGTTTCATTAGCTTTAACAATTGTTTCCTTGGCAGAAAAGTGCTTTGATGTAGGGGGCCCATTTGTGCAGATCATCTTGCAGGATTGAGGCCTACTATCAGAATGGAAGAAACGAATGACGGTAGCAAATGATAGGGGAAAAAGAAGGCGGGAGGAAAGTAAAGGGTTAGTTATAGCAATAAGACCAGTTACTCAGTTTAGGCATGTGCACACCTTAATGGGACAAAAAAGAATTCATAAAATAATTTATAACTGGCTCTTGTTGCAGACATCACAGTAAAGAATAATTTTAAGGAGAGTTTGCAGGTTCATATAGACTTATAAAACTGACGTATTTTAACATGAGTTTTGGAGAATTAAGTCAGTAAATGTACAGATAAATTATTTTCTTAGTGGAACAATATCTTGATAATATTCAAAGTGCAGCTTGCAGACATAGGGAATGTAGTTTCTCTTTTAACAAAGAGGTTGAATTTCAGCTGAGGATTCATTTGGAATCTTGTGGCCTGACTTTCAGAGGTACCGAGCAACTATAACACACTGTGAAGTCAATGGGAGCACCGGGTGTTTAGTACTTTTGAAAAGGTGACGTTGTTTTGTTTATAACAGGTGGAGCAGAATAAGTCAAACACATCTGGTATGCTTTACAGCAATCCTCAATTTGTGGGTGGAGTTCGTTCTCTCTCTCTCTCTCTCTCTCTCTCTTTTTTTTTTTTTTTCATTTGGATTAGGAAATTGTTTTGCAACACCATATGACTATAACCATGAGTTTTCAAAGTAAGTGCAGTAATGCATGCAATTTACTCATGGAAATAGAAGTCATATTGCTTATATTTGCTAATGGAAGAGTCAGGAAAAGCCAGGGATTCTTTTTGGACCGGTTGCCCACAGCTGATGAGTTCCTGTAAGAGTGAAACCAGTGACAATTGGTTTCAACTGCTTTGAAGGGTGTACTAGTCCTGCAGTACTGTGTCAGAAGCAACGACGCTGGAAAAATATAGAGAAAAGTATTTTAAAGTGTGGTGAACTGTACCATAGCCTACACATAATGCAGCTGATTTTCCTTCTTGATTCAAGTTTGCCATCTGGCTTCAGGACCAGCTTCTGTAAGTCCCATCCAAAGCAGAATTGTACCATTAATTTTACATCACAAGCCTGCCTTAAAGAATGAGTAACTTTAATTTTTGTTGGTGTGTTACTTGATATGTAGAGATCACCAAATATATCTAATAAAAGAAATCATGCAACCCACGCTCCAAGAGGGACTCTGGCTCCTGTTCTTCAGCTCAGTAAGGCTAGATCTAGGCCAGAATTTCTTTATATTTCCTTCTACCACTGCTGCAGCTCTGCCAGTAATAATAACAGCTGGAAGCACTAGCAAGGACCAGGGACATGTCTTTTAACCACCTTCTTGTCTAACCACTAAGGGCTGATGATACACTTTTTGTACCTTATCCCAGTAGCTTGTTTTCTAAAAGTGTTTTATGCGATAACTACATCCATGCTGGGGAGGAGAGTGAGGAGGGCTTGTACCAGTTTAAGTGCACTGGTGTACTTAAAGTGGTACAACTCGTGTGGTTAGAGAATTGTGCTCTGGATTCAGCTTCGACAGTATTTGAATGATATGCAGGTCCCATGCACCTAACATCTTTGAGTACCATTCATGATTCACGTAAGCAGCGTGAAGATGCTATTCTTTCCCTGCTGGCGATTTGGGGAAAGGTGAATAACAATAACCTTATTATTGGGTTCTGCTGGCCATGTGTGCTGATGGGCAGTCTGCCTGAGTGAGTGTTATGCAGACCAAATGAGCATTACTGGAGTTGGAGGAGCAAATGGACCTGACTTTATGGGGTTCCTTGCACAGAAAGGAGAGAGAGTCTGCACCACAGAGAACAGACAACCAGTTCTTTGCTGTGGGGAAGACAGGCTGCCCCACAATCCTGGCCACTAATAATAGAGAAAGAGAAGAAAAAGTAGATCTTTTTTCCACTCATCAGTAGGAGGGAGAGGAAGAGAAAAACAGAGGGGTAAACCCCCCATTTTTTCCAGATGCCAGTAGAGGGGAAGGACCCTACCAACCAGGAGGGAGAGAAGATGAATAGTCCCCTCTCCCGGTGACCAGCAGAGCAAGCTACACATTAATTTACTTTTATTTATTTTATGTGCAATTCAGGTTTAAAAAAAATCTCTTATAGTCTGTCCTCTAATTTCTGAGCTTGTGGGGTTGGCAATATGGAGGATTAGTGGAAGTTGCAGAGCACTTGAAGGATTACTGCTTAGAGGTGTTTGCTTCTGTATTCTATGATGAATTTTAAGGGAATTGACCTTGACAAAATGCAACCTTTAAAAGTCACAGGAACAGTAACAGTACTGGAAGATTTCTAGGTTGTTGGTCAACACAGATTTTGAGAAGGGACCATGAATATAAACAAAGGATCTAAATAGTTTAAGGACTTTGCTGTTTAAAATTGGAGGGTATAAATTAGTCCCTCTGAAGAAATCTTAAGGTAGGGTCTGATCTATACACAGTTTTTGTACCACTTTAACTATTTTGGTTAGGGGTATGAATTTTTTATTGAAATAGTTATCAGTACAACCCCTAATGTAGATGCAGGTATTCCTTTACAGAGCATCTTTATACTGATATAATTTTATCCCTTCTGGGGGGAGTTGTACCACTTTAACCACACATAGTTAAAGCAGTACAATTTGTATTTAGACAAGGCCTAAGCGTTTCACATGAAAACCATAAACCGTCTGCTTTATTGCCATATCTAGAGTGAATAGAATATATGGAAGGGTTGCAGGGGTATGGCGTCTGTTTCCTGAGGAGTAGGACATACCTCTTACAGGAAGTGAAATAGTAATCTTGATACCTTCAAATTTCCAGAGTTTGAAAGCATATTGTATTTTAGCTGACCTGTGTTCTGAAATCTTTATGGTGGTTGCATGATGGGCTAATATGTTTGGCGACAAAGAATTAAAAATAATCCTTACTTTACCATTGCAAGTTAAAGTTGAATCTCTCACAGCCTAGTATGCCATGTATTATTTTGGTTCTAGAATAATAAATTAATCAGAAGTTTAATTTGAAAACATGTTAAAACAAATGCTCTCTGCATCATCTAGTCTTCAGTGAGTGAATTGCCTTAAGCTTATTATTATTTTCTGCAGACTTGAAAAATAGTTTTTAGTTCAGGTACTGACATTTAACATGTGATCACAGATACTTTCCTTGTGTAGTAATTCAGAATGATAAACTTATTACTATGATCCGTCACATGGTTGTGCAAGCATATAACTTACTCTTGTGCTCTTCCTTGTTATTTTGTAGTGAAAAATTAAATCATATTAAAAAATCAGTGTCTGACAGACATTGTATAAAAAAACCACCAAATCCTTTGCTTATTACATTTCTTAAAGTGAAGTTAACAGGGTGCAGTATAGTTGGTTGTCAGTTTGCAAGAGTATGGGAGTGAACCTTGGATAAGAACCAAAGTTGAATAATTGCCATGGGGTAGATGAGACATAAACGGATAAACAAGTTAAGGGCTTCATTCTGCAGCCCAGTAGGGCTACCAACATGAGAGACTTTGCAGATCGGGTCCATGCTGTGCGGATCAGGCCCCTACTGTGTTAAATTATTCCAATAAATATATTAAACTTTTTTTTAAAAAATTCCCAAGTGGATTTGAGGGCACTTCAATCTCAGCAAAAGTGCTCTGGGTCAGACAAAAGACTAGCAGAAAAATAAATATTTTTACTTAAGTATTTTCTAAATTGACACTTCAACTTGAAATGACATTGTCTGAAATTTTATACTTGGTAAAGGCCGTCGTCCTGCAAATGCAGAAATGCTTAACCTTAAAGATATTGATAGTCTAGTTAACTGTGGAAGCAGGGCCATAGTTAACAACACACCTGTAAGATTATTGACACTGAAAGATACTAGCAAAACAGTTTCAGTTTGTGCATTTCACAGTATCTTGTGTATCATCGGCTTCAGTGTTTTCCCATTTATATAGTCAGTTTCTTGCTTGCTGAAAAACCCTTTAACTTTTTTTAAAGGAAACTTAAAAAAATATTGAGCATACACTCTGCAAAAGGCAAAAAAAGCGTTATTTAAATATTCATTTCCAAAATATTTAAGTTGACAGTTTTCCGGCTTTAAAAGCTTTAAAAGTTTTCCAGCTGAAGATCAAAAGGTGACCCTAAGATTTTAAACCAGTTTACTCTGAATATTGTGTCAAATGCTGAATCTTAAGAGGCTACGTAAGTGGTAATCATAACATTAGTCTGTATTTTTGTGATCCAATTTAAAAGGAAATAATGAAAAACAAGGGTTCCTCTTCATCAACCTTCAGAGCAGAATTAATAATACACATCCTTCAGCTTTCTAAGACCTTGTCATTGGCTAGATCCAACTTCCCTCCACCCACTTCCAGGTCTGCTTTTCCCCTAACATTCCTACAGCAGAGTGTGTCATGCATGCCAAAAAAGCGTTACTCATTTTAGCAAGCAGTACAGAACTTATAAACGTAGGCATGATTCTTGTCTCGTGGGTATGCATTGCTGTGTATATTGAAAAATTCAGTCCTGCACACACTTGTGTTGCAGAAATTCATATAGACCCATTTATCAGAAAACACGTCAATGAAATACAGGACTCAGTATAAACCCCTAAACTGCTAAATCTAAACCATGAGATTAAACCAAATTAGTACCTCTTTTCCTCCCCTTGTTTCCCACTCTTTGTACCCACAAGGAGTTCAGATGTCATTGTCCTCCTTGCTGCCCTCACTATGTTGCTCCTGCTGGCACATTTTACCTTGGAAGATAATACCTGGGATTACTATCAGTAACAAAAATTGTCACATTCTTGCCAGGCCATCCTCTGGTACTAACAAAACAAAAAAACTACATGTCTTCCACCTGCTGCTGAAACTGCAGTTTTACTGCCTCAAAGTACTAAGGCAATATTTAAAACATATCTGAATTGTGCTGCCCTGCAAAATTAAATTTTAAAGGTTTGGAAATATCATCAAGTGGCAGAGGAAAAATATTTGCAAGTCATCTCTGGTGCATGCAAAAGATGTTGTAGCATCCCCGCGAAAGTAGTAGTTTGCAACGCTGAGTTAGTAGTGTTACCAACCCTCTCAGTGGTTTTTTACCTTAAAGCTCAAGCTCCTGGAATCATGTGATTATGAGATTCTCTGCTTTCATTTATACAAAATAAGCCAGTTTCTAGTCCTTATGCTTGGAGAGAAAAGCTTTCAATGTGAACCCTAAAATCTCAAAAACCAGAAAGCAAAATAGAAACTTAAAAATGATTAAATCATGATTTTGAAGGCCTGACTCTTATGGTTTTTGACTACTTGGATTTGGGAATATGGAGTTAGTACTTATGGCTGTGCTATCGTCTGTCAGTATGATGGAGAGAGGGGTTTTTACTCCTATGCAAATCTTATTCATTCTCTCTCTTGTCCTGTGCCAAACTGGTGACTATTACCTTATCAGCAGGGCTATGGTTTTGAAGTGGAAGACTTAGACTTGTCCGCACTCCACGTACCACCTATTTTATTTTATTGTAATTAGTGTCTGAAACTCTCCTCTGGTCTGTTTACATCAAAAAAATGTAGGCATGATTGGTTGAACTGTGTCCATGCAATGGTCTTCCCCTTCTCCTCCCACTGTGCAGCCCCTTTGAAAACCACATTTGTGTATCTCCACCATCCATGCTGCTTAACCCTGTATGGGCTGCGGCACAGAGGCAAAGGTGCCGGGAGGATATGCATGGAAAGGAAAACGTTGAGACAATGCGCTTTAGAATGCCCTACCCTGTAGAGAGCTGGGAGGAAGGAGAACTGGTCATACTAGTGGTACAGGCATGCTTGGAGGGTTCTGCTGGAGCACCGAAGTGTCATGGGCTAGTTAAAATATCTAGGTATCTGGCAAAGTCAAAACATGGTTAGCTGCCAGGGTTACTAATAGACTATTAATCATGTCGTGTGCTGACGCCAAGTAGAGATTAACCACGCATTTGCTTACACAATATATAAATAAATGCCACCTCTATAGCGGTCGATAAAATATTTTATCTTGTCATAAGTTTGTGTCAGTGTTCTGTTTTTCCATAGCTACGCTGACATCTGACAACCTACATTAGGGCACAGTAGACAGCATCATAGATATTAGCCAAAATGTCAGGTTTGATTTAAGAAAACTGCTACTGCTAGGCTAAGTTTTATGGAAATTGCACAAGCTGCATCATTACCAACACACTTCAGTTGACAAAATGGTGACTCTCTCTTACCTTAATTTATAAGACCTGTAGCAAGCAATTGCTTGAATAATTGAAAGAGTATCTGGTGCATTCTGCCGTATACATGTTCAAATATGTTGCTTTGTTCTATTCATTTGCAAAAGCTATTTTACATAAATATCAAAATAGAGCTGGGATGGCCATCCATGCTTATGTAAACATATTGGATGGAAATTTCTGATATGAATCTCAGCAGTGAAATGATGAAAAATGTTGGCATTTGTTTCTATTTAAATGTTAGCAGTTGAAATGAAAAAATTAGTTACCACATGGTATTGAGATGAATTTCAGCCCCACTCCTGCCCTGAATTCAGTGTTTATAAACTTAAAAGGATAGCATTTCAAATATGAAGATTCAGTACAGTCTTCACTATCAGGAAGGCTAGAAACATTCTTATTTTTTAATAAGTTATGTTTTGGGAAACAAATTTGCAGGAAACCCTAAAATGTCAGAATTTGCTATTTTTTGTTTTGTTTTTCTCCTTTAGCATGTTTGTGTTTGTCTCTGTATAGTTTCCCTATATGTTTAATTGTTGTGAAACATACACATTACCCATTGTTATCATTACTCCTGGGGGAAATCTGCGCCACTGCGCATGTGCAGAATTTATGTCCCCTGCATATTTCTTTGCTTCCCCGCAGAAAATGACTTTCTGATGGGGAAGCAAAGGGAAGCTACAAGAGTGATCATACAACCCTTCCCAGCAGTATGTTTCGGGTGACCAGGGCAGCCAGCAGAGAGGTAAATCAGTGTGGGGCAGGAGGCAGGACTGGGGAAGACCCGGCTGGTAGCTCTTATCCTGCGCCGTGCTCATCTGCTAGTCCTGGCTGGGTTGAGGAGGACGGGACTTCCTTTTTCCCTGCACGGCATCTGGGACTGTGTCAGACCCACCCCCAGATTTCTCCCCCGGCTGTAGGAAGCTCTGCAAACTGCCTCCCTCTCCCCACACTTCCTACACTCATCGCTCCTCACCTGCAGGTGGAGGGATCACTGTACAGGGAGCTGCTCCCCCATCCGCCCAAACCCCATGCATCCAGACTCCCTCATATCCAGACCCTCCTGCCGAGCCTCACTCCCCCCACACCCAGAAACCCCCCAACAAACCCCACTCCCGCTGCACCTGGACCACCCCAACAAGCCAGCTGGATCCCAACCCTACCAAGCCCCAACCAGCTGCACCTGGATCCCCACCCCACTGAGCCCCATTCCACCAGCATCTGGACCCCCACCTGGTGAGCCCCAACCACCTTCACCTGGACTCCCCTGCAGAGTCCAATTACCATTGCACCCAGAACCCCCCAACAAATCCCCGTGCATCCAGATCCCCCACTGAGCTGCCCACACCTAGATTGCCCCACACAGAACCCTTTCAACCTACACCTGGATCCCCCCCACACTAAGCCCCTCCACACTTGGATCCTGCCTGCCCATGCCTGGTGCACCTGGCATCGAGGGGCAGGGCCCTGGGGTGTTTCTGGGGCAGTCCTTGCACTGTGTCAGGGTTGGATGCAGCCTCACCGCTGAGTCTGTGTCCTGGGGGGAGCTACACAGTGATCTCCCACCTCTGCGCAGCCAGTGTCCTGTGCTCCCTAATGCTATGCTGCAGCCTCCACATTTATTTGACAAATAAAATATGCAGAATTTTGAAATACTATGTGCAGAATTTTAAATTTTTTGGTGCAGAATGCCCTCAGGAGCATACCATGAGGCATAGAACAGGAGACTAAAGTTATCTGCCAAGGTGGTGGTATTTGTTGCTCTTATTAACAAAATGGATATTATTAGTCTCTCTCTTGCTTCCATTTTTTTGTAAAATAAGGACACAGACTAATGATAAGAGAGAGTGACCCCCATCAAGAGAATGAGAATCTAGAGAACCAGTGTGTGTCACAGGAAGGCTGTAGTAGCTGGAGAGAGGGTAGTACTTGTTAAAGCATAGTGCTGTTTTCACATGAGGGGTGCGTGTGTATGTGTGCGCGCGCGTGTGGCCCCTGCAAGTGTGTGCTGAATGCACTAAATAGCAGGTGTCATTAGGAACACAAATTATTCTAAACCTTTTCTGTTATTTTTGCATAACTAAATGCAAAGTTTAAAAGCAAGAAAATAAAATAAGAAAAATGGAAAGGAAATTCAGTTTGAACCGACACTAAATTCAAAAAAATTTCAGTGAAATGAAGAAGTTGACAAATTTCAGGACCTACTAAATGGTTTGTTTGACCCAAAATGAAAAATCAAATAAAATGAGGGGTTAGATTCACTGCCAGTGCTTTGGGCACTCACCTGGATATGGGAGATCCAAGTTCAGTTCTTCCATCCCCCTCTCCCCCGCCTGATGTGGAGCAGAGATTTGAACTTGGGGGTATGTCTACACTACAGAAAACAAAAAGAAAAAAGCCATGGCAGCAAATTTCAGAGCTTCGGTCTGCAGACTTGGGCTTGCACTCTGGTGCTAAAAATAGCAGTGTAGACGTTCCCACTTGGGCTCTGAGACCGACCCCCCTCACCAGGATTCAGAGCCTGAACAGGAATGTCTACATTTGCTATTTTTAGCCCTGTAGTGCAAGGCCCTGCAAGCCTAAGTCTCTATACCTGGGTTCTGAGACTCACTCACGCCTTTTTTAATTGAATTGAATTTTTTTTTTTCAGTGTAGACGTAGCCACGGTTTCACACACTGCAGGAGAGTTCTTTAGCCACTGAGCTATAGAATATTCTGATGTGGGGCCTCTGTCTCTCCTGTTGAAGGTGTTCCATTTTGTATAAAATACACGATTAGTCATTGGGCCAGAGGGAGTAAGTGACTCCGTTGCCTGATGGTTAGGGCACTAATCTGGAAGGTAGGAGACCTAAGTTCATGTCCCTTCTCCAGTGACTGACTGACTATCTATCGATTCACACACACACACACACCTTCAACAGGAGAGATTGAAAGAACCCAGGCGTCCCACATGCCGGGTAAGTGCCCTAACCACTGGACTAAAAGTTATACGTCAGTCTGGGCAGCAGCAGCAACACCATCTTCTGTTTTGTGAATAGCGCCTAAGTCCCAAAATCTTTCTCCTGTAAGTATTTGTGTCCAAATTCACAAATAGTTTCTAGTTGACTGAAACTGCATTTTTTGGGGATGAGGGACAAAAATGCAATTTGTGTGGAAAAATTGTTTCCAGTTCAAATCTGAGTACATCAGATTTTCTGAATACACAATGTAAAACAGCATAAAATTGCTGCAGAAGTAAAACAATGATGACGTATCAGTGCAGACTTGGAGGTAGATTTTTGTGTTCAGATGCTGTCATGCAAGATTAATAGAAATGCAAGTGTGTTACTTTGAACACATGGCACTGCTTCATGTTCTTTTTGTTATCTCAGAACAGAAAGCATTGATAATGTTGTCTAGCAAGATGTTGCTTTCATAAAGCCAACTGTTGCACCATAAAGATGTTCCCCAGTGCAAAAGTGTGCTGAGAAAGACAGCTGAAACACCTTTGTTTCTGGAGTTCATATGAAGATGTACACCAAAATGAAGAGTTCCATAGGTCTTGGGCTTTCTAACAGGTCACTTGCTGGTTTGAACTAGAATAAGTGGTGGATACTCTGAAACTTGAAGTCTTTAAATCAACATTTGAGGACTTTAAATAACTGAGCCAGAGGTTGTTGGCCTATTGCAGGGGTGCGTGTGTAAGGTTCTGTGGCCTGTGATGTTCAGGAAGTCAGACTAGATGATCATGATAGTCCCTTCTGGTGTTAAAGTCTGTGACTCTGAGACCTGGGTCAAGGAGTAAAACTCCTTATGTAGACTGTTATTTTGGTTGACTTCCTTTTTTAGACCTGGTGTAAACTACCAAGTTAGATTCACTCAAGGCAACTTATGTCAACCTATTTGTACATATGTCTATGCTCAAATTTGTCTCTCGCAGATGTAAACGCCTTGCTATAGCAATGCAGTAACACCACCTCCCCAAACGGTGTTGAGCCATGGTCGACCTATTGAGGTCAATGTAATGTGAGTGTAGACACTGTGTGACCTATGTCAACCATAACAGTCCTCCAGTAGTTGTCCCACAGTGCCTGTCAGTGACCACTCTGGCCACAGTTGTGAACACCAATGCCAGGGTCATGGAGATCAGAAGTCATCCTCCCCCACACACACGTTAACGTTTATTTTTGAAATACTTTTTCCTGATTGCCCACCTAAGTGAGCACATCGTGCAGCTCTCCCTTGTTGCGAGCAACTGACCATGCCAGTTACATGCTTTAGATGTGCAGTTGCCTGGAGTAGACCGAGGCTCTGGGTCTGTGGGGAGATGAGACTGTGCAGACACCGCTTCAGCCCAGTCACAGAAATGGGAACATCTATGAAAAGATTGCACAGGGGATACTGGTGGAAGAGTACAACAGGAATCCGCCCTAGTGCTGTGTGAAAGCAAAGGAGCTGCAGCAGGCATAGTGCAGACTACATGGTAATAGTGTCTTGTACACCACCTCCATTCAGTCGTGACGGCACAGATTGTCTCCCCGCCTGTTCCCGATGATTGTCATCTTCAGCCGCTTCACCGCATTGCATCTTGCGTTGAAAGTGACGAGAGGAAAGTGTTTTGCGTCTCTTTGAAAGGGCCTGAAAAGTGAGTTGTCCTTTTTGAAAACAGCTGTTGTCTTCAGTATATCTTTTCTCCTATGTGTTCTGTTCCTGTAACTTCTATTCTCCACAGGCTTCCCTATCCATGTTGCCCAGGCATCTGATGCTCTCCCTGGCATGCTCCTCCTCCGATGTTGTCTCTGTCTGCCTCACTCTCTGCTCCCTTGTACGTTTTCCTCTTGTTCATGGCTGGCAGCTCCCGTGCAGCTGCTGGCTACCATCCCTGGGTGTAGTTCCTGTCTCCTCCTAATAGAGACAGCTGGGCAGGTGGCTCCACATTGTTTCCAGCTGCATTTACATATTATAGTGGAAAGCATTAAGGGTGGCTATGGATCACAGACCTGGTAAAGTTGATGGGTGTAGTAAGCACCCTTAATTCAAGCTAAAAGAGAAACCACCTAGATGTCCTTTTGTTTAGTGATAGCTGAAGCCATACAAGCTACTGCTCACGGTGCTGGCCAGCATGGCAAGGGCTGAGCAGAAGCTAAGCCATGTGTAGCCTGAGGGAGTTCCTTGGAGACTGACCGACTGAAAATACAGTAGCTGGGCATTGATCGGTTGCAGCTGCATGTGGGGAAGAAGGTGAAAAGAACCCCTCCCGTTTGCTGGGTCTAGAGACCTCCATACGTACTCAAGGGTCGCAACAAGCAAAGAACTGATCAGTCAGTACTTTGTGATGAGAAACTAGTGTACGTATGTGCACTCACTTACTGTGAAAGAGGAAAAACCTGTGGACTACCTGAAGGATTGTTATGGATGGCTGGTGGTTTCCAGTCTATAGCAAGAAACCTTGTACTCTAAGGAATCATTGTTGTGAATCTTTAAATCACCTTCATTGGCAAGCTTAAAATAAAACCTTTACAGTATTTTATTCTTTGGAAGCATTGTTTTTGCTATTTTTATCTGAAAGCAGGAAGTGCTTCGTTTTTGTTTTTAAAAAACACAGTAGAATGAACAAAACATTTGCCATCTCTACAGTTTCCTGCAAGAGTTATTGAAAGGGAGAAAAAAAAACTCCACTACATAAAAATTAAGTTAAATTTCAGTGTCTGATATCCTCCCCCATCCCCTGAACTTTTTTAAAATAAGAGATTTATAATTGTTGAAACAGAGAATGTTTAAAATGTTTAGCAGACAAAAACATTGGCTAACCATTGGCAATGTAAAACCAAATTATTCTCCTCCCTCCAGTGTCTGAACTTCCAACCAAGTATTCCCCCCCCCATTTTAATCTTGACTTTTTTAATGTAATATATTGTCCACATTTTCTTTCTAGATTCCTAAAACGGAAGGATGGAAGAGCGTTTACCGGAAATGCAGCGCATATTGGAGCCAGTCAGCCTCTCAAAGGAAGACAATACACCTTCCGGCTCATCAAGTAATGAGAGCACAAGCAAGACGTCTGAAGTGAAGGACTGCTCAGATGTTGGTTATACTGGTGATGAGGATTCCAGCTTGGAAAGGGAACCTAAATCTTTGGCATCAAACTACAATGTAACAGTTACTGACATAAGAGGGGATGGAGCCATAACTGAAGCACAGGAGCTGCCGCTTTCACCTGATTGTAGTGAAGGTGGGGACTGCTGTGCTAATACATGTTCTGAAAGACAAGTGGAAGACTCTGTGAATGCAGAACATTTGCCTGGTGAAGATTTTGAACAACAGGTTTCAAGAAGTAATGGCACAGAACAATCCCTAATGGAAATACTGCAGGAGCTAAGGGAGGAGTCTGACTTCACGAAAAAATCTAGCAATAGAATCTATTCAGAAAGCCCTTATGACACAGACTGCACCAAGAAACTTATTTCCACAATACAACAATCATCAACACAGGAGGCTTTGCTAGAAGAAATAGAATCTGAACTATTATCTACAGATTTTACGAAAGAGCGTAAGCTCCCAAATGGAATGAGGAAGGGTGAACATGCCTTGGCGACATTTGAAAAATGTGTGCAAGATAAATACCTCCAACAGGAGCAAACTATAAAGAAGTGAGTATCTAGATTAACCTCAGGACAAATAAGTGTGTACAAGAGTATCATTACTAGGGTGACCAGATGAGAGGAAAAAAATATCGGGACACATGTGGGGGAGGGGCCGCCAGGGGCGCGAAAAAAAAAAAAAAGTAGAGTGCTGCTGGCGGAGCAAAAACTCTCTATAAACATTCTAAATTTAATTTACAAATATGTACAATGAGTACAGCGAGACTTCTAACTTCTTGTTGAATGTGGCAGGAACTGAACAGATATTTGCTAATCCTTAATCTGAAATCCTTAGTCAGTTAGCCTACCGTTAGTTAGAATTCCTTTTTAAGTCCATCAAAGTACTGGTGACATGAATCCTTTGTCAAATATGATAAATTAATCCGCTCTAATTTTTATTCCGTTTCATGCTTATATCTCCTCCAGAAGAATTTCATCAGCTGTCCCAATTGTTAAACCAGTTATGATTGTTAACTTGAAGTTTCCTCTGCCAGTTTGAGATGGCCGAGTTTGGATTTTAAAAAGGAGGCTTGAAAAGGAAATCTTTAATTCTGTTCTCATAAAAATAAAAGCCCTTAATTGCTTAATACTTTTATGCATACATCTTCAAGCATCAAATAACATTGAAATAACATCTGGTAACACAGTAATAAGTTACAGGAAAGCTTTTGAAATTCTTAATTTACTGTATCTGTACAAAGTTTCCTACAATAAATTTTTGTACTAGAATTGTTAACTCAGTTTTTCTGAATGAAGATTGTTCAAACTCTCTCTCAGCTCACTGTTTGAATTCTTGGTTCTCCTTTTATCTTTCATATTGCTTTCTCTATATAACATGAGGGGTATTTGCTCACTTGAAAAACCTAACCTTCCTCTTTAAACTCTTTTCTGCTGACAGGGCTGGAAGTGAAAGTGGCTTTTATTTATATATTATATATTTATTAACTTCTTGTGGGAGGAACTGTGTTACCACAGTAATGGTTGACCACATTTAAAAAAAAAAAAAAATCTCCCAGAGAACTTCCCATTCAAAGCATGGGATTCTGGAGAGATCTGCTATGATTTTGGTAACCTTGCTCTACTAAGTGGGGAAAAAACTGACTTTGTGAGTCTGGCATGTGTACATTATGCATAAAGCAATTGCAAAGAATTTGGGAGTGTTTCGGGGAGTGGGAGTTGAAGACAGTGGGTGTCTAGATGGCAGAAATTCCAGGGTATTATGTACAAACAAGTTAGCTGGGTTTTACCTGTTTGTTTACTGTACCCCTCATTTGTAAATACTTGACTATAGCAGATCAGTCTTGTGTACTGATCACTGTCTTAAAAAGATGCAGACAAACCAGTGCTGCTTCTCTTCTGCCTTTTATACCCTTTCCAAAACAGTGAGCCCTGTAACTCCCTCCACTCCCTTAAGTGCCTTGGAGTTAGCCAACCTGTTTAGGTGCTTCTGAAAATCCCCCTTGGCGCCTGTCTGCATCTTTAGACTCCTACGTGCTTTGTAAATGGGGCCCTAAGGCACTTTTGAAAACTTTGCCCCTGAGTTATAGGTATAACTGTCTTCTGCATCACTTCTGAAATGGTGCAGTATGTAGCCCAAATCATCAACACAAATATGCTGTCATTTAGGCTACAGCTTTGATTCAGCCTTCAAACTGCTATCCTGTAAAGCAGTGGCTCTCAACCTTTCCAGACTACTGTACTCCTTTGAGGAATCTGATTTGTCTTGTGTACCCCCACGTTATACCTCACTTAAACTACTTGCTTACAAAAAAATCAGACCTAAAAATACAAAAGTGTCACCGCACACTATTACTGAAGAATTGCTTACTTTCTCATTGTTACTATATAATTAGAAAATAAATCAATTCGAATATAAATATTGTACTTACATTTCAGTGTATAGTCTATCGAGCAGTATAAACAAGTCATTGTCTGTATGAAATTTTAGTTTGTACTGACTTTGCTAGTGCTTTTTATGTAACCCGTTGTAAAACTAGGCACATATTTAGATGAGTTGATGTACCTCCTGGAAGACCTCTGCATACCCCCAGGGGCACATGTACCCCTGGTTGAGAACCACTGCTGTAAAGGAACAAACTATTTTAAAACATTTAAACTACCTAAGAGTGGGGAAGAGAAAACGATCTTGTGGTTAAGGGACCTGACTGGGTTCGATTTCTGGCTGTGTTGCAGGCTTCCTGTGTGACCTTGGGCAAGTCATATCACTCTGCACAACTGTAACGTGAAGATAATATCTGTGTGTTTACATCCATTGTTGTGACTCTACGCTTACGTGTTGGAAGTACTGTGGTGTCATGGTGATGGAGACCATGCAAGTAATCACTTACGTTAGTGCCTGCCACATTGTTAGTGTGGCATCAATTGCTGCACTGTAGCTAAGGGCCTGTCTGCAGTTTTGTAAAAGCCTTGCATATAGGGGAGTGCAACAAAGCTGTTCTGGGTTAAAAAGTACCTGTGCCCAATTGTTTGGACTACTTTTCCTTGTTTTCCACACAGACACCAAAGCAAAGCAATTTTATTTCATCTTTACAGATTGATTAAAGAAAACAAAAAGCATCAGGAACTGATTTTGGATATTTGTTCAGAAAAGGACAGGTTAAAAGATGAATTGAAAAAACGAACAGAAACAGAAAAGCAGCATCTCAACATTATTAAACAGGTACAGAAAACAAAAGAGCTGACTGTGCTGTCTAACCTTTCATTGACCTGTACATTTAACTGTCATTGATGTTAGTAGGAGTTTCTAGCCGGCATTGTGTGCGAGGCTGAGAACAAACGCCCAATGCTAATGTAGCCCAGGCATTTATTGACTCGTTCTTCCATCCCACAAAGCCTTATTAGTTTGTTGAAAGCACTTACTCCTATCTTTGGGTTCAAACCACTGAAATGTTAAGCATCTAAGTCTATTGTAGTCAATGGGAGTTGCACATGCTCGGCATCTCTGGGTATTGGGCTCCTTGGGCCCAATCCTGTAAGTGCCTTCAGTTCCCATTTGAAGATGACTGGATGACTAAACGGTAGCACAAGGTCTCATACTCAAATTGCAAAACGCAACCTTGGCATGCACTGTATATTGCATTTATCTGAAAATTATATTACTGTTTGGGGCTGCGTGTGTGTGTGTGTGTGTGAGGCCACCTTTAAGGATTATTTATTTGTTAGTTTAAATACTGTACTATATACAAATTGCCAGCTACAGATAACTATATAATCTCAAGATTAAAAGCTAAGGTTATAATTGAATCTGGGCATGCTGCAGCTGTTGACCACTTAAGGCAGGGGTTCTCAAACTTCACTGCACTGTGACCTCCTTCGGACAATAAAAATTACGACATGACCCGGGGGGCCAAAGCTGAAGCCCAAGGACTTCAGCTCCAGGCAGGGGGACTGTAACCTGAGTCCTGATGCCCGGGGCTGAAGCCCTCAGGCTTTGGTCCCGGACCCAAGTAAGTTTAAGACAGCCCTGGCAACCCATTAAACTGAGGTTCGGTACCCACTTTGGAGTCCCGACCCACAGTTTGAGAACCGCTGACTTAAGGCATTGTTGCAATTGGTGACATTAGAAGAATCTTAACGTATTAAAGAGTTGCACTCCCTCTTAGGACCAGGTATTGTGTGTAGATAGACAGAAGGAGGAATTTTCTACAGATGTCTCCACGAATAGCTTACAGAGATTCAGAAGAAATCTAAACAGTAATCTGTCCTCTTTCCTAATTGTTAGTGAAAATGAAAACAAACCCCTAAAGTTGAGAGATTAATTAGAAAAAGGGAGAAAATCTCTGATATATAAATATACTCTAGAATAGACACACTCTTCAAAAGAATGCTATTTAGGTATATATGCTCCATACAGATAAGAACAAATAATGTGTGGTACTTCAAGTTACTGTGTATGACCGAGGCATTTGAGAACTGTGTCTAACCAAAGAAATGTGTACTTGGTGTTTACTGGTGCAAAATATCACTAGTGTGGCATCCTATTGAATGTCATTACACATTTATAGGATTTGTTTGCTAGTGCTACTGCTGTAAGGGTTATGTGTTTATAACTTGACATTGAACTTGTTCTGTGGGGAAATAGTGTCCAAACTAATTTTTATATTTTAAAATCAATGTTAACGTTTTTAGTCATGCCATAGATCTGATTATTAATTTCTATGCCACACAGATTGGCAGGAGACCGTCTCAAGAGCTGTGTCAAAGCATTTTTGAATGCATTGAGGGTACAGAAGCTTTGTCTGTTTTCTGTGTATCTCAAAGCATTTTTGAAAGTACATAGCATGGATGGAAATGGAAATGACATTTAAAAAACATTACAAGCTAAATGGAAACAAACTTCTGCATAAACCAACAAATGCAGCTCATTCACTGTCCTTTGCTCATATTCCCCAGTGTCATTCAGTGATTGCATGAGAATCTTGGCTTTGCTTTGTGATATTTCATACCATATGTGCTGTAATGGAAAATGCTAATGATAAGTGGGCCTTTCTGTTACTACTGTTTAATTCCATTTGTCAGTTAAGTCAGATCTTTAATGCTTTTTAATATTGCACACTTTGGGATGATTCCAGAAGAGATTACTTTAAAGAAGTTATTCAAGTAGCTCTTTGATATTGCATCTTGAAATGGAACTTGGCAGCAACTAGATTCCTGTGTCGCAGTAACAGATTTAGGGGTGGGTTTTTGTTGTTGTTGCTCAATACATTTGTGAACAGGAAGTCCTTAGATAAGTATTTCCTTAGCTTGTCTGACATTCGGCAGAGTAAAATCATACAGCTCTAAAATGCGTTCACAACCGCAAGCAAAACCTGCTACCGAATGTGCATGCTTACACAAGTGTATTACATGTTTGTTTGTTTTGTTTTCATAATCACAGCTTTAGAGAGCAGGACTAAGTCCTTGACATGGTGACAAAACTGTTTTGTCTGATTCTTGCCTTTTGGACATGTATATCTTTATAGGCAACAGGGGCGGCTCCAGGCACCAGCACAGCAAGGTGGAGAATGGGGGTGGGGGGTGGTCGGAGTTGTGGGGGAGGGAGACTCCGCGAGCTGTACTTTAACTGTAAAAGAACCGCATGTGGCTCACGAGCCACGGTGTGGCCACCACTGGTTTATAAGAACCTCAAAATTTGACCCATTTCTCTTTACCTTTTCACATAGTAATTTATTCTAGTCCAGAGGTTATGCTTAATACAGACGCTCCCTGACTTACACAAGCATTCCGTTCTGGAACGTCTTGCGTAAGTTGGGAACGTATCTCTAACAATTACACACACACACCAAAAAAAAAGCGTACGGAATTTTTTCTGTAAGTGCGGAAACCCGGGGAGCGTCTGTGTGGTGCAATAAGCCCTTGACAGATGATGATCTCAGTTCCTTTCATCTTTAGTATTGTAATACAAAAGCTGGGCTGTTACTAGTGATTGTTGCAGTTTGATTAGAGTTTGGCAAGTGCAGTGTATATTTTAAAAATCCTGTAACATCTAATTTGTAAGAAATGTTTGTACAAAACTTGATGGAATCTTTACTGACTTTTCTATAATTATCTGCTAATGTTTGCTTTGCAGTTAGAATCAAGAATAGAAGAGCTTAAAAAAGAAGTTAAAACTGCTAAAGACAAACTTGTAACACAAGATGCTGCAGTCAAAAATACTATTCAGCAATTGCATAAAGAGATGGCATTTCGTATGGACCAGGTAATTTTTGAATTCCTTTGAAGTTTTAATAATTGAATCTCTCATTAAAGAATCAGCTTGCTGTAGGAAACATTCACAGCCTGAGCGTTGCAGTCAGTAGGTATGTTGAAAATTGATACACCAAGGCTTCCAAAATGTTTTTTAATTAATAAGATTCAGTTACTCAGGCATTTTCAAGCTTTCAAGTATTTGTAACCTTTTGTAGAGCCACTAACACTCACATAGGCTTGTCTGGCCATGCTCTTTCATTTGTGTATTTATATGTAAAAATGAGCCCTGGAATGGTAATTTCCCTGTAAATTTTGATTTGATCAACATTTACGTTGCTTTTGAATGGAGGAAGAAGTCCGCAATTATGTACACTTACCAGTGAAACCTGATCTTTTCAAGCACAAGTAAAAAGATACGAAGAAATATTTTCACCTCATTTTATGTTGCTGGAAGGTCATCTGTTTTCTCCCTTAAGATTTTGCTAAGCCAAAGGCTTTCTCTGTGTTACAAGAATTTTTGAACATAGTTTTCGTTTTGTTCAATGAAACAATAATAGCAATATCTGGACCACAGAGTTTCTATGTGAGAAATGATGTACAGCTGAATAGTAATAGTTAAATTATTTGTTAAAATATTTACAATAACTGAGGAATGGAACTGGCTAGCTGCGAAAATATTTTTCCATTTAGGAGTTATCAAATATATATTCTCCATTTAGGAGTCATCAAATACATTCCAATGGCACCAGCCTGCTGGTTATGCAGCTAAAGTAAAATATTTAGCTTTTAGCTTGCAAATACTTAAACACATACCTGTAGTTACAACTCTGAGTAGTCCCATTTAAATCAGCGGGACTGCTCATGGTAGTAATGTTAAGCCAGTGCGTACCTTGCTTGCAGAATTGGGGACTTTAAGACTTGCCTTCAGTTATGTTTTGATTACTGTGTTGGAGAATTGTGAGTATCCATTGTTCATGTATAAAAACTATCATCAGTGAAATGTAAACTTATGGCTGAATTTAAATTTTTAAAGGCAAACAAAAAATGTGAAGAGGCACGCCAAGAAAAGGAAACTATGGTGATGAAGTATGTTCGAGGAGAAAAAGAGTCTCTAGATCTCCGAAAGGAAAAGGAGTTACTGGAGAGAAGACTAAGAGATGCAAATAAAGAAATTGAAAAGCATGTGAATAAAATCAAGCAACTTTCTCAGGAAAAAGGAAGATTGCACCAGCTCTATGAAACCAAGGTACTTTTAAAGAAATGGTTAAAAGCACTATTTAAATAATCAGAAAAGCACTTGTGTCACCTTTCATGTAATAATTATGATATCTTATTAAGTTTCCTTTTACTGTGTGGCTGCAGAAGACCCATTTTATGTCAATATTTTTTTTGGGGGGGATTGAGCTTCTATTGTCATCTTCCAGAGATTCCTATGTGTTCTTCTGAACTGAAGTTTGTAGCGTGCTAACAGCACCATTTTTTTTTGCAGCCATTATATTACAGATAATCACTTTATAAATCTTCACTGCTTGTAAAATAACACCGTAGAATTTTTTCTTCCCCTATGGCTGTCCATACTGGTTTTTTAAAATTGGTTTTTAGAGAATCAAGTAAATAAATAGGCCAAGTCATCAAAGCCTGCACTCCTTTTTGGAAGTCAATGAGAGCTCCACACACATGCTGCAGTAACTATATCCGGACCGTTCCCTTGTACTCTTCCACAGGATTGTTTGACTGAATTTGAGGCATCTGTGCAGATATGTTCCTTACAGTACTAAGGTTCAGCAAATTCTCATTACAAGTACAGTGTCAAGGCAAGAGACAAACATTTAAACTATCAGCAGTCTCAAAATTTTAAAATGTAATAACTGTCTAAACTATTTAAAAAAACAACAACTGACTTTGTGCTCCTGAAAGATCCAGTATTCTCCCCAAAACAGAGAGGGTTCAGACTACGCTGATGGATTTGATCATGATCATTGGTCCAAGCAATCATTGTTCACAAGAGGAAGATCAAAAAAACCATCTTATTGAAACTTGAGAACTTTGGTTCCTGGAGCATAGCTTTTATGTATGTCGTTGCCATTTCTGCTCCTAAGAATTAAACAGATTGGAATGGACAGCGTGACCTGTTCAGGTCGGCAAAACAGACCTACCAGCTACGTTTTAACTTCTGGCTTAACAGTCAGAACGACATTGCTTGGAGACTTATATTAGAGTTCAGAGTGGTAGCCATGTTAGTCTGTATCAGCAAAAAGAACAAAGAGTACTTGTGGCACCTTAGAGACTAACAAATTTATTTGGGCATAAGCTTTCGTGGGCTAGAACCCACTTCATCGGATGCATACAGTGGAAAATACAGTAAGAAGCTTATGCCCAAATACATTTGTTAGTCTCTAAGGTGCCACAAGTACTCCTGTTCTTTATATTAGAGTGATTCTGCTGCCCTCACATGGTGCTTTTGTAAACCTGTTTTAGTTAAGGTAGATCTGTTACTTCAGAAATACTATTTGGCTGCTGGGATTATATTATAATGCGCAGGTTTTTTAATTGAAAATATTAGTTTGTAGCTGTTGGTATCTAAGGTTATCTCAGTAATATGCTTTGCTGATTAATACCACTTGATGTTCACTTGAAGAAAAATAGAGTGGTGGTTTGTGTGGTGTACATTTATTGGCCAACAATCACTGTTGCTCTTCACCTTGTGTAGTCATTTACATCAGTGCAAAGTGTGTCAAACAATAGCAGTCTGATTCGATAGTGTTTTACACCCACTTTGGACTGATGTAAACGACTATATTTAGGTGCAGCCTAATGGTACCCGACCCATTATATCTGGGCAGTTGGCATCTCGTTATTTGAACAATTTACACTCCCCCCCCCAATAATTGTCCATGTAGTCAAATATCCAATTTACACAATGCTTCTGTCAGACTACCCACAAAAGTTAGTAAACCTCACATTTTCTGCTATATCGTCCTACAGTTTGACTCCCCTCCGGCCCTTAAGCCTGCAAAAAGAAAAAGGGGCTTTCCCATTTGTCCAGAAGATCAGTATGTCTACTCTGTCATGGATCTATGCAATTCTAGTCAAAAGAGTCTTCCTGGAAAACAGTCTGATATAAACTGTCTCAATTAATCAAGGTTGCTTCAGCTAGAACATCTCTGATCACAAATGTGGCAATACCGCACACGGATAGAGAGGCATCTCTCACTGGGAGTCCAGACATAGACAATTAAGGTTTTAAGACCCAGTCCTGTAAACCCTTAATGTGGCTAACAGTATGCAGTTTTTTGCAGGTTCAGGGCCTTATAGATGAAAATCTGTACTTATCACTCATGTCTGAGTCTAATTCTATAGCTGTATATTTAAAATCAATAAAATGTAATCTGTGGATGTTTGGTTTTGTTTTTTCAGGAAGGCGAAGCCACTAGATTCAACCGAGAAATAGAAAAATTGAAAGAAGAAATCAGTTCTCATACAATCAAAGTAAAATGGGCCCAAAACAAATTGAAAACTGAAATGGATTCACACAAGGTTAGTAAAGCAATACCATGAAGTCAGATCGTAATGAGTCCAATATAGTTGCTATGCCATTTTCTTGCTTAGTAGCACTAAAATCGATAAAAAATCGTTGTTTTTTTTTTAACTTGGTAATCTACAGCTGGATTTTGAAATAGTACTTTAAAGATAGTGATATTGAAGTGGAAAATGTGAAAGGATAGAATGTATCAGTTTTCTCAACCTGGGATGGGTTTAGGGTGCAAGTGCAGGGCCAGTGTTCGGTGGTGGCAAGCTGGGGAATTGCCTGGGGCCTCATGCCACAGGGAGCCCCGCCAAGCTAAGTAACATGCTTCAGTCCCAGGCAGCGGGACTTGGGCTTGGGCTTGGGCTTGGGTTTAGGTTTAGGTTTAGGCTTAAGCCCACCACCCAGGGCTGAAGCATGTAATTTAGCTTTGCAGGGCCCCCTGTGGTGTGGGAGCCCGGGGAGTTCCCTGCTTGCCACTTCCTAATGCTGGTTCTGAGTATTAATTATATTTAAGGTAAGGGGTTACAATTTTTTCAAGTCTTAATAGTGAAGCCACTTTTATTTTATTTATTTTTAAATCCAAGGGGGTTTGCCAGCACAAAAGATTGAGAAACACTGGAATATATCCAATATTTCTGCTTTACTCTGATTTGCAAGAGTGCTTTTAATTTAGTCCGTCATAACACAGTGTGAGTGACACAATCCTTGCTAAGAATTTCTTCTCTCACTTCTCCTGAACAAGTCAGTTCAGAATGTGGGCACGGTCTAAATCACAAACTGTAACAGTCTGATTGGAGAAGAGGACAGCAACTGGACATGGTTCCTTGCACTTGGTTCTCTTTAAATATGTATATTGCGGAAACAGAGAGAGCTTAATTGCCATAAGGACAGAGAGATATTACAACTAGATCCTCGCTCTGAAGAGCTTACAGCTGTGTTAGTGAATGAAGGATGGGATGGGAAGTAACAAATTGTTGTGATTGAACAGTGAAGTTTTCAGTTATATGATTTTTGTTTGGAGATAATGAGTCAGCCACTACAGGCCACTTGTTTTTTCAGTGTTACCAAAGGAGCCTTCAATTTGGCTCATGGTAATATGCCTATAGGAACACAGTGGGAAAAGCAGATTTTCACTCAAAGTTTTTGAGATGTGGTGTTGCTGTTCTGGAGAGCCATTAACAGATGATTTAACAGTTGGTGGTGCAGCACTTTCTAAGCAAATATTATGACTGTCAATAAAATCATGAGTTGAAACTCTACTAGAATTGAAAACATTCTGGTGATCACTCCCTTTTTTCCCCTCTAATTCAGAATCTTGCTCTGTGACACTCCGTAGGTTCAAATAGTTATTCATGGTTTATTTTCTAGGAAACCAAAGATCGACTCAAAGATGCAACCACAAAGTTAACTCAAGCAAAAGAGGAGGGAGACCAAATACGGAAAAACTGCCAAGAAATGATAAAAACATATCAAGTAGGCATACTTTCTCATGAGGTGAAATTAACATGTTTAACATCTGATTTTTTTTTCTTATTTTCATCTTAAATTGTAATAAAGTGAAAAATTATTGCATGCATGCATGCTATGTGAGATGTCATGCCATTAAATTTATAAATGTCAATGATTAGAGATAACTAAAAAAGAAATTAGGAAAAAAGTGAGATCTTGAGTCAGGTTTCGCTGGAGTGCAATGTGTTTTTATATGTTCAAAACTACTATCTATGGTAGTACAAATTACAGATAGTCAGTGATAAGAATGTGTGTCTTCTGTGTTCATAAAATACATAAAAAGGTTGTTTGTTTGTTGGTTTAAAAAAAGCTCAAATTAATTTTATTTATTTATTTATTTATTTATTTGCATTTCTTCCAATTCAACTAGGAGTCAGAAGAAATTAAATCAAATGAATTGGATGCAAAGCTCCGAGTAACAAAGGGAGAACTAGAAAAACAAATGCAGGAAAAGTCTGAGCAGCTGGAGGTAAACTGTTGCTGTTGTTGTTATTATTGTTGTTTTTATTATAATTATAGGCAGTATGACTAGGATCTGTTAACACTAGAGTACACTCCCTTTCAAAACCTGGCATTAAACCTAGGATTCCACAGGCCTTGTCTACACTTACCGGGGATCGATGTTGCTGCGATCGATTCAGCGGGGGGTTGATTTAGCAGGTTTAGTGAAGACCTGTTAAATAGACTGCAGAGCGCTCTCTGGTCGACTCCAGTGCTCCACCGGAAAGAGAAGAATAAGGTAAATTGATGGGAGACTGTCTCCTGTCAATGCAGCATGGTGTAGATACCACAGTAGGTCGACCTAAGCTATGTCAACTCTAGCTATATTATTCACGTAGCTGGAGTAGTGTAACTTGGGTCTACTTACCTCAGTATTGTAGACAAGGCCTGAGTCTTAACATTCCTTTTCTGTCTAACTAATAGCTATGGAACCCTCTGACAAAATGTCTCATCCCCCTCTAGTGGCAGGTCCAACAAGCCTAACCGCTTTCAGCTGCTACCATTTACTGTTAGCTCAAGTGGTAGAGCACTGTTTGTGGATGAAGATATCCCAGTCCTGTTTGATGATGCATCTTGGAGTTCAATGTGATTCAACATGATGAAACATCTGGGGTTTTTTTAGTTGGCCTTTTGAAAAAACCCTAAGAAATTACATCCCCAAAAAATGATGTTAAGAGAACATTAAGATTGCAAAGTCAAGCACTCAAAAATTAGGAAATGCCAGGATTAAGATTGTCTGTGCAACTTTAATTTGGCCTCTTGTGCACATTGTATTATGATGTAATCATTAGTTACATGATCGCATACTATTTTTTGCACAGGACTCTGGGCTGATATTTATTAACTTTTGAGTGCTTGCTTTTGTAACTTTAAAGTTCTTTTAACAGAGTTATTTTGTGGATGTAACTTCTTATTCAGTTGGAATTAATATTCTAGGCAAATTAACTAAGGATAAATACTTCTCTCCATGTGTAAGTGTGTAAGTAACACCCTTACTGTTAGGGTGACCAGATGTCCCGAATTTTATAGGGACAGTCCCAGTATTTGGGGCTTTGTCTTATATATGAGCCTATTACCTTCCACCCCCGTCCCGATTTTCCACACTTGCTATCTGATCACCTTACTCACTGTTATGAAGTATACATACTCTGATACCATGGTGATGGGCATGGTTGACAACCCAGGCAATTAGGCAGGCAGCAAATAAGTTCTCTGTTGGTAGGTGTAGTCTTACAATGGATGAGGGCATTCTGTGCCCCCTAAAATTACAGTGTTGTGATGCTTTCTCCCTTTAAAAAGGTACACTATGCCAAAATAAAAGAACTTGAGGACCTGAAGAGAACATTTAAAGAGGGTATGGATGAGCTGCGCACACTAAGAACAAAGGTAACTAAAGAGTTCTCTCTTGCCACGGTGGAGCATAAGGATTTTGAAAACAGATCCTATTGTATCTGGCTAGTTTATATAAAGAGCAAGAATACATCGTGATCTGGTGTAGAGATTTGTCAGCATGAATTCAGGATGGCTGCATTACTCCTAAGTAGGGCTCCGTGTCTGTCACAGAGGTTGTGGAAGTCACAGATTCCGTGACTTCCTGCGACCTCCATGACTTCTGCAGTGGCCAGTGTGGCTGACTCCAGGGCTGCCCAAGCAGCTGGCCTTGGGACCAGATGCTCAGGCAGCCCTGGGGACAGCCACACCAGCTGCTCTTGGAGTTCGTGAGAAATCGGCCTTTAAACTTTTATTGGTGCAGGACTGAATAAATAACGAATCTGGGTCTTAGAGCAGTGTCCGTTGGGAGAGCATTGTACATATTGAGGCTTTGTGTTTGTTTTGTTTTTATTTTGTTTTTTAAACAGTGGCTAGTATTCTTGGAGATTTGAAATGTTAGCATTTGTCCTGGTATAGGTAGGTCAGTGTGCAGAGTATAGGTTTGGAGGCCAAAAGTGCATGATAGATAGATCACTACCATCTGTGTGGGGGTGTTTCTGTATGTACCTCTAAGTGCAATATACGGATCATTGCACACAGATTTTTTTTTTTCCTAATGGAGCTGGCCCAGAGGGGTTCTGCCAGCACAATATATTGCCTTGCAAGAGATCAGAGTACAGCTGCATTTTGGGAGTGTACTAGAGGCTGCACACTAGGCCTCTGAGAGCACGTGAGGAAGTGCCACACATCACTGATGAGCAACCTGTCTATCAATCTGTTGGCCAGTTCAAGAGCAGCATGGACTAGCTCTGTAGGGAGAAGCATTCAGTTCTTAGACAGAAGCATGGTGACCATGACGTGGATTGGCCTTGGTAACTGTAGGAAGATGAAACTGCAGCTTGGCTTGGGTCCACCCATATGTGTGGGTTTATGAATCTTTTGAAGGGGATGGTATTATCCCTATTTAAAGCTTGTATGACGTGACCATTTTTAGAAGCTAATTCTTATAGCTGTTACGTTTTTATGTGACTGAACTTCTATTTTAGCTTTTGATCTGTGAAATAGTTTTGCATCTGATTTTATACATTGTTCAAAACCTGTACTACCGTAACTGTGGTTAGAGCTTTAGACCTATTGGATGAAACGTACTCTCTTCTGAAGTTTGGCAGGAAAATAACCAATTTACAATTAAGATTATGTTCTTTTGCACTTAGGTAAAGTGTCTGGAGGATGAACGGTTGAGAACAGAAGATGAATTATCAAAGTACAAAGAAATTATTAATCGGCAGAAGGCCGAGATTCAGAATTTACTGGATAGAGTGAAAATTGTAGATAAGCTGCAGGAGCAACATCAAAGGTATAAATTAAAGATTTTAAAGAATGTGTTTGATTATACAGATTTCTGTTTTGGACCTGGAGCATTTCTGTGCTTTAAAAGTATTGCTGCCTTTACAACGTACTGTTCTGGGGGTGTACTCAGAGAATCTGTATCCTCTCCAAGCTGTGGCGTGTTCCTCGTAGAACCTTTATAAATTATGTAGTTTTACTGGCACCCAAGAGCAATACTTTGAAACCTGACAGTTCTAGGGTTAACTGATAGCTGTAACAAATTACTTTTGAAATAGTATGGGGCAAAATTAATCTCTGTGGTAACTCCATTGACTTGGGTAGCGTTCCAATAGGGATGAATTCAGTCGCTGGTCCCTAATAATTTAACTAGATTTCAGTAAAAGTGACAGATATGGTGTAGGGTGGATGGTAATAGGTTGCGTAACACTGCTCATTCTACTGCTGACTCTGGACAGCCTCCATTCAGGGAAATCAGCCAATGCTCATTTTATTGAAGGGATGAGAGAAATGGAGCCAGTGTCCCCAGTATTTTGGAGATGGGAAGGGGAGAGGTTGCTGAGCTGGGAAGATCAGCCCTCTCTGAATGTGATGGATAAATTAAAGTATTATAAAAATACAAACTTAAAAATCTTCTTTAACATATGATGCATTAATTTATTATATTAACTAATACTTATGAGCATTTGTGTCAATTAAAAACCCTAGCATCAGTTCAGCTGTAACAAATGCCATTGCTTCAAGGAAGTGAAGGAGCTGATTCTCCTTTCACTTGCACCAGTTTGACAGTGGTGTAGTTTATTTCACTGCCATGTAGCTAATACAGATTTACAGCCCTGTAAGTTAGAGGAGACCATCTGAGCAGTGTCTGAGCATAATCATATTTCCATACGGTACATGTGAACTAGAGCAAAAACACATACTATCCATTTTAATGGTGTGACGAAATGGGACTGTTCTTAATGTTTCCTCTGAATACTGTGTGAGTGCCTCAGTTTCCCCTATGCATTTCTTAAGTCTCTAGGTGGTGGGATAAAGGCCAGTATGCATAAATGGCCGGCACTCTGTCTCCTAGCAACAAATGGCTGGGGCCCTTCCCCCCTGCAAGGGGATAGCTAAAGGTGAACAAAGAGATCAGGTGACCTCCTGGCCCGGGAAAGAGACAAAGGCCAGAAAGGAGGGGCTGGAGGGCTTTTCAGTTTGGAGCTGGCTGGGGACGGGGAGTGAGTGCAGATGGGGTTGTCTGGCTCGCTGGGCCCTAGAATGGACCTAGCTGAGGGGTTCCATTCTCTGGACCTACAAGCTCTGTTTTAGACCGTGTTCCTGTCATCTAATAAACCTCTGTTTTACTGGGTGGCTAAGAGTCACGTCTGACTGCGAAGTGGGGGTGCGTGCAGGACCCTCTGGCTTCCCCAGGACCCCGCCTGGGCGGACTTGCTGTGAGAAGCGCACGGAGGGGCATATGCTGAATGCTCCAAGGTCAGACCCAGGAAGGTGAAGCCTTGTGAGCTTCTTGCCCTGAAGACAGTCTGCTCCAAGGGAGAGGAAGCTCCCCAAAGTCCTGACTGGCTTTGTGGGGAGCAGTTCCAGAGCATCGCCCGGGGACTCCGAGACACATGGATTCTGACAATGTTGCATAAATGGAGGCAGATGACCATTGTTTAAACAGAAACACTCACATGTGCTTGTGGGATTTGTAAGCAATTTTCATTTGAAGTTGAACAGCATTTAATCAATTATCTGCTTTCCTTATGGTTTATACAACTAAACATTTTCAGTTCCTTATATAGACCTTGGCTCCCAAAAACATCATGAAGTTTTCTAGAAAACTTCAGTCAGTCAGTCTGACACCTTCAGTTTACACCTTGATCAATATCAGTTACTCATCAACTACAGGAGGGCTAATACATTTTCTTCCTCCTCTGCTGATGTTTGAATAAATATTTGACTAGGAATTTCATTAGGTTGGGTGGGAGGAAGAATGGAAAGCAGGGCTTTCTAATTCTTTGCATTTTAATTTACATTAATATTTAATGTATTTTATAGATACACAGGGCAAAATACATGTTGTTCGGTGCTATTAGTGTTTGATCTAGAAGAGGCCGACCCTGCAGTGACAGAAATTGCAGGCGGATGGCCAGTTGCAGGATAGGGGGCATCTGCTAGCATAAAAGTAGCTAGAGAAAGTTGTAGCCTTGCTCTAAATTTTGTTTTAATCACCTTTGCTAGTGTATGTCTGAATGGAGGTTGTATAACCACTGCTCTGTTTTGCGAGGGTAGTGTTTTAAATAACACTTGCATATTCTGTAAAATGAAGTTGCTGGATGCAGGGTATTTTACCCTAACATGCCCAAATTGCTTCATGCTGGCTTGTGGCCTTTAGGATTTTTGTTGTTCTTGTTGTTAAGCATAGTGAAACAACCTAGTTAGAAATGTGCAATGGGAAAACAGCCTCCTCCAAAGGGTATGGGAGGAACTGGAAATATAAATGGGGTTAGTGTAAGGAAAATAGCTGACTTCAACCCAGTGTACTGCTGTAATTCATTGTATGTTTTTCTAAAAGGGCAAACAAGATACTTGGCTGTATTAGCATAGAAGAGAATGAGACAAAGGAGGCAATAAATGATTTACATTTCCTAGCTGGAATACAATGCCAACCACACTTTTTGTGGCCACCAGACTAGCAATATGGTCACCATGCTACCAGTCACCATACTGTGGCCATAGAGATGGTGCAGCTTATATCAATGTGGATAATGCCAAGTTTCAGCTATCTAGTTTTATAAGATTTGGGCTTCATTTTCAAAATGATGAATAGGTGTGGAGAATACAGTTGAGTTCATCCAAAAATGGATAAGCATGATGGCCTAATGATTTTATTTCTTCTTTAAACGCAGTGTGACTTGAACATCTTAAAGTTACCTGCAGAGAAATTTTTTTAAATGGGCCTGCGCCTTTTTTGCGATATAATAAGTACATGTAACTTGGTTTGGGTTTTGACTTGCTCTTTTCTCCCTTACTGGGGAGAGTAGTGGTATTTTTACATTAGTTCGGGTCTTGTCCAAGCTAGATTTCTCTCTAGTGACTGGAGGACTTGTGAAATAATATCACAAATGCAACTCAGAGGGGAAAGGGATATTTAGTATGTTCCTAAAACTTGTTTTTGGCATCACTTTAGCCTCAATGTCTAACAGGACATCTTCACTGAAGATTCAGCATCGTGCCCCTTCCATTTAAAGTGTGATTGCACACAATACACATGACCTACTCAGGGGTGGGGACGGGGAGGACAGTGATGTTCTCCATAAAAGGCAAGAAAGAGCAGGAGTGACATTATTCATATTTCTATGGTAGAAAACAAAACAAAAAAATCCCAAACTCTCAGGCTGCCTTTTTGTATACAAAACAAACAAAAATAAAATAAAGTAGTGCAACCCCATTTAAAAAAAAAATCTTTTTGAGGTGTCCTTTAACATTGTGGCTTAGATGCCAGTCTCCTGTCGGGATTCTCCTGAACATTTGTATGTTGTAACCTTAAATCTAGTTTTGTAGAACTGAAAAAAATCACAAATTGTATTTAATCTGGTGTTATAAGAAAAACAGCACGGGCAAAGAACGTTCCTTAATGCCGAGATCCAATTCCTGGAGGCAGGGAGAAGGAAACCAATACTCTGTTGCAGAAGTGTCATGTTATAATTCTCTCAGTGCTAACCTTCTTCCTACCAGCAGAGGCCTTTGTACTCTTGTGCTTGAGGAAGTCTTCATTGAGTGTGGTGGATGTTTCTTCCCTTCTTTTTGTAAGGGAAGTAAGTATGTGCTGCTGATTGATGAGAAATCTGCCCTAGTAACCCAGAAAGACAACTCTGCCTTGTTTGAGGTAACTACATCAGAAATAGAGGGCACGCTTTACATTAAGATTCCATTTATAAAAGTATAGTACATACCGGAGTAATGTGTGTCATAGGTGGCTTTATAAATGCATCACTAGAAGGTATTAGATAGTTATAAGCACCCTTTTAGACTCTAAAACAGTCTGACAATTAACCATGTATTAACACATCTAATCATTCATTAACCTTCTATAAACTATTTATAAATCAAACCTTTGTAAAAAATGTGATCAGAATAGAAAAGTGACTTCTCCTGTGAGAAAGCAAAGGTGTTTCTATTAAATATACCTCTTAAGAGCAAGTTTTTTCATCCCCTTTATATCAAAGAAGAAAGAAGTTATCAATTTGGGACAGGATGATATAGTGCTGTGACTTTTCTCCATAGACGTTAACTGGAATTTGGAAACTCTTGACTAATCTACCGGATGGAAGGAAAGCTGTCTGCTTTGAAAAATCATAATTCACTGTTAGATTTTTGCTTTAGTTGGGATTAGAATGAAATGAAATACTTGACCATGTAATAGTCAGTGACCTAAAATTAGGTCTATCCTAATGAAGAGAACAGCTGATGTCTTAACTCGGTTATTGTGGAGGATTGTTATGGTAATACCTGGGTCTAAAAGAATTGTCAAATACCATATGAACGTGTGGCAACAAATCACTTAGGTAGGAGTTAGATGTATTTGTGGTAGCAAAAAAAGCATGAAAAGATTAGGGGTTTTTTATTTACTGAGGATGCATTTATGTAGTTACTAATATTTCCCGAAAGTTTGTGAAGAAGTTTTGTTATCCATTGATTACAAAGTAATGTGACAAAATGGATTATACTGACATGGCAGGCAAAGTATTGAATTGATATAAATCAGAATATCCCTGTTCCTAATACACGTTTTCTGCTTCCATAAGGAGAAAGTATGAAAACATTCCTGTAGAAAATTCAAGCTAGTTAACTGGGAAAGACTGGCAAAAGTAGTAGCTTATGGGGCCAATTCTGCAAGTTGCTAAATGCCTCCTGCAAAATTCAGAGTGGTTTCACTTCATACTGACTTTAGATCAAGCCCTATGACTTCACACAAGTTTTCAAATAGATCTTCTCATGCTATGCTTTTTATTAATGGCTATTGATGGGTACTCAACCAGCTAGCAGTTGACCTCTTCATTACAAATGAAAATTAAAGAAAAATGCACCACACCATAGTCCCCAAAGACTCTAAAGTTAAGCCCAATACATTGGTTAGAATTGAATTGAGCTACAAAATTTGGATCCAGATTTTTTTGAACCCACCCTTCCAGACTTCACAAGACACTCAGATCTGGGATTTTGGCATAGTCTTTATAAAGAATAGGGGTCAGTTGCAAAACTTGAATCTGAATTCAGATTCTAAATCTCCCCAAAGTTTGGGATATCCCGTTCTAAGGTTTTGGTTTAGACATGTGCATGCAAAACTTGCTGTGCTGTGGCCTACATAATAGGCAAGGCTAGTCTTGGGAGCTAGGCGAGGGGTCATGGAGAATGCACTGGATTCATCTGATCTTCCAGGCATCCTCCACCATGTTTCTTATGGAGCCCCTGCGGTGCTTTGAAACTGGTAGATCACTTTGGCAGGGGGAGGCAGCCACTTGAACTCTGATGGGGTGAATCCCCCATCAAGGTCGACTTAGTATTGTATTGTATTACTGTTATGAAATGGAATTTTCAAATTCATATAGCATTCAGACTCCTATATTTACTAGTCGTTATCAGGAATATGATACTCCTGAGGGCATTCTGTGCCAAAAAATTAAAAATTCTGTGCTCAATATTTTAAAATTCTGTAAGTTTTATTTGTCAATAAATTTAAATGCAGAGGCTCCAGCATGGCAGTGGGGAGCACAGACCACTGGCTGCCCTCTGCGCCAGGCGCACCAGGTGTGGGGCAGGCAGGCTCAATCAGACAGGATCTAAGTGTGGGGGGGCTCAGTGTGGGAGATCCAGGTGTGGAGTGAGAGGATTCTGTGTGGGATAATCTGGATGCAGGCAGCATAGTGGGGAGTCTAGGTGTGGGAGGATCTGGATGCACAGAGGCTCTTGGGGGAGGAGGGGGCCCGAGAAGAGTCCAAATGCAGGAGAAATGGGACTCTGCAGGGGCTTCCAGGCAAAAGTGGTTGGGGCTCAGTGGAGGGGTCTGGGTGTGGGGGCTCAGGGGGGTGGGGCTCGTCAAGGTTGGGGTTTGAGTGCAGGGAGCTCAGTGGGGGGTGGTCTGGGTGCACGGGGTTGAGGGTACAGTGCGGTGGGGTTCGAATATGGAGGGCTAAGGGGGTTCTGGGTGTACGGGGTGAGGCTTGGCAGGGGTGTCTGGGTATGGGAGGTCTGGATGCGTGGGGGTTGGGCAGAGTGGGGAGCAGCTCCGCGTACAGTGACCCGTCCCCCCGCAGCTGAGGAGTGATGGGGGCAGGAAGCAGGGGAGGATGCTGAGCTTCCTGCAGTTGGGGGAGGTTTTGGGGGTGGGTCTGACACAGGCCCAGCCGCTCCTTGCAGGGGAAGAGGAAGTCCCAACTTCTCCTGCCTCCAGCCCAGCCGTGACTAGCAGCTGATCCCGGATCAGAGTAAGAGCCACTGGCTGGGGTGCCCCAAACTTGCAGTGATTTACCTCTCCACCGGCTGCTCCGAGTGCCTGAAATGATGTACCTGTTGAGCTAGGGAGTGTGTGTGACTGCTCTTTCAGCTTCTCTTTGCTTCCCTGTTAGAAAATCATTTTTCTGCAGGAAAGCAAAGAAATTTGTGGCGCAGAATTGCCCCAGCAGTAATATGGTTGGGGTCACTAATAGCTTGGAGATAAGAAATATCTTTCAGATGATGTTACATATATGAAATGGCTTGGAGTTTGAAAGCCATTTCATATCTATGATAAATATTTAGTATTTTCACAGTTGATGTATTTAAGCTCAAGTCACCCCTAAAACATACACTTGTTTTGGTAGAGATGAACAAGAAATCGACACCTTGAAGGAAGAACTGGACAGTCTGAACTCTCTGATTACTGATCTCCAAAAGGACATTGAAGGCAGTCGGAAAAGAGAATCTGAGCTGCTTGTATTCACTGAAAAACTAACTAGTAAGAATGCACAGCTGCAGTCTGAAACCAACTTCTTACAGTCCCAGCTCGATAAGCTTACCTACAGTGAAAGAGAGTTACAGAGTCAGCTGGAACATGTGAGACAGACTAAAGATGATCTGGTGAGTACGACATGCAGATGGATTTTCTACTAATAGGTTATCTGATCAGGACTGAATTAATGCAAAGGCTCGAAGGTCTGTGCCGAGGCTCCAGCTCCTGCAGTGTCATAGTGAGTGCAGAATTTCAGCTTTCGTTTGAAAAGTTAGTTTCTAGCCCTTGTGGTTGTGAATAAAAGCTTGGAAATGTGATCTGAATGTAACCAAAAACTTCTGCCTGAGCCTGCAGACTCCATAGAACCATAGCTCTGATGTGTGAACTGCCCTATATGTGTCAACGGAAGACCCCTGCTCTTGGAGAGGGACCCTGCTGCTTCTCCTGCCTTTCTAGGAGGCGAGAGTTGATTTCAGCCCTTGTCATTTAGGTAGATGAAGGATGGGGTCTCAGCACAGAAGTAGGGCAGTGGGGGTGGAGTCATAGCAGGGGGCCAATGTCACAGCACGCCTAGAGCCCTGGACTGCCATAATCCAGTTTTTATACCCAGCAGGATTTAATTTACATGTGAAACTGACTTCTGCAAATCCATTCATGTTTAAAGAACTTGTTTGTCATAGGGAAGACTAGAATTATTTTAGGCTCCTCCCATTGTCCAGAGGTACTCCTGTAATATTTAACAGTGTAATTTAAATAGCCCCACTTTGACTTCAATAGGACTACTCACTTGTGTAAGCATTTGCAGGATTGCAGCTTGATTTTGTGTATCAAGTGTGCCACAACTGGAGGTCCTTTCGTAAAATGACTTTTTAAAATCAACCTGGAGCAGCCTTTGTGCTTGTATCTGCTTTCTCCCATCAATTGTAAGAATAATTTTGTGGCTATAATAAAAATTATTACTAATAGCCTCCTCATGATAGGTTGTTTTCACATATATTTTGAAAAGTTACAAACTGGATTATTTTTGAAGCTTAAATCTTATTCTGTACTGTGCTAAATTCTGGAATAAGTAGTACACCCTGGTTACTGCCTTGGGCTATCCCGCACTGGTGGTATTGGGCTTAATTAATGGTTCATAAAACGCTGTGAGATTCTCAGATGAAGGGCAGGTGCAAAGCGGTGGTGATGTTGATGTTAAGTATATGGTTATGTCTAGTGACTTTAGATGTTGTTTTTTATTGTAAATTTAGGCAAACAAACTGCAAAAGGAGGAAGAGCTACGCAAACATGAAGTCCAGACCCTGCAGACAGAGTTGGCTTCTCAACAGAAAGTACAAACAGCACTGAACACCCAAGTAGATGAATTAAAAGACGAGTTAGTTACTCAAAAGCGTAAACATGTGGCAAATCTTAAAGACCTCACCAAGCAACTTCAGCAAGGTTGAAACTTTTTTCCCCCCTCAGATCTAGACCTGTGTCCACTAGAGTAGTTGTTCTCAATCAGGTGTCCGGGGGCACCCTGGGGGACCGCAAGGAGGTTTCAGGGGGTCTGCCAATCAGGGCCAGTGTTAGACTCGCTGGAGCCCAGGGCAGAAAGCCGAAGCACCACCTCATGGGTCTGGAGCCCAGGACCCCGAGTCCTGCCACCCAGAGCTGAAGACGAAGCCTGAGCAACTTAGCTTTGCAGGGCCCCCTGTGGCGTGTGACCCCAGGCAATTGTCTTGTTTGCTACTTCCTAATGCCAGCCCTGGCTTTTATATGCAGAAAACTAGTTGTTGTTCGTATAGCATGTTTGGGTGGGAGGCTCAGAAAGAAAAAGATTGAGAACCCCTGCGCTAGAGTGTACTAACATAGTCCTCACTCCCAGCATACACTGTTAGAGAAGGATTCCTGCCTGCATCCGTATATTCTCTTAAGGTGCAATCCTTGCAGGCCTTCTTTGTATCAAATAGGAGACTTGTGGATGGAGGGCTTGCCGGATTGGGCCATTAATTGAATCTCATAAGCACTAAATTGCTTGATTAAAATGTAAAAGTACTGGAAGGGATCTACACATTCTTGGTATTCAGCTAAAAGGATATTCTATGAAGTCAAATGGCATGTGACAATTGAGACTTCATCCATGGTAACCAGATACATGTGATTCCTGATCACTACACAGAAGGCTATTCAAGACGCATCAGAAGCTTTCTAAATGCCTTCTGTAGCCAGAATTGTTGGTGGTGGCATTTGTTATTTAATTTTAAGGAAGTGCTTTATCTTTTTTTATATATATATAAAAATTAAATGCATACAGAGACTGATTATTAATTTTGTAGTTTCGGGAAGTTAACATTTATAATTCAAAAGTGCACGTGCTCTGAATTTAGAGTGCAGTTTGGCTTAATGAGGTGTTTGGAATTTATGTGAAAACATAACTGTTGTGTACTATTCATATATTGGGAGAGGAAGTTCTGTTTACCTTCTTAGACAGGTATGAACACATGTGCTCATACTTCTTCTCCCAGCACTATTCAACATCTGGGCACAGACACTGCTGTCGGTTCCCAGTAGTGATAGCAGTCACGGAATAACTGATTTCCAGAGAGCAGAGCTGTTACATGTCACTCATTAGCTATTTAAATAGCATGCCATATCAATACTAAAGCATGGCTTAAATATTAGTCTCAAGACAACCCAGCACATGGAGTTACCTCTTCACTTGAGGACTGGTCCAAAGCCCATGGACTTCAATGGGCATTAGACCAAGCACTCAGTGATGTTCACATGGTTTGTTAATCACTAGTATTCTCACATGTATGATTTGGCAATTAAAGAAAACTGTCTCAGTTCCTGGTGGATTGGGGTGGTATGTAGTATGGGTTCCATTTCCTTAAGATTTTTTCCCCCATTTTGGTAACCCTCCTCATATTTTCTTATTAGCACGAAGGAAATTGGATCATATTGAAAATGGCGGCTGTGATAAAGAAGTTAGCAGTATGGGGAGTCGTTCCAGCTCATCAGGTAATATAACAAATAACAATTCTGCCTTCACTGTTCAGTTTTCAATAACTCAAACTTATTTTACTGGCATGGATTTAGGGTGGTTTTTTTTTTTTTTAATAGTTATTGGTTATTTCTGTGGGTTATGTACTTCTGAACAATGTTCTTGTTAACACTTCAACAAAACTTTCTCCTGTCCTATTCCATAGTCTCTTATGGAATATTGTCAGTCTTGGTGGCAGAAGTCCTGGGGTCCATTTTCGTTTGCTATCCAGCTTTTTCTTTGAGTCTCGAGATACATAGACCTGATAACTGCAGTGCTTGCCCATATGAGTAATCCTTAACTGAAAGTCAATGTATGTACAACTGAGAGAAAGGAATATCTTTCTCATGTTGCAAAGTCTGAGTAATTCATTGAGGTTCAAGAACTTAATATAGATATAGGGGTTTCAGGTCTAATAATGGCACTTGTTAATGTAATTAAAGCCATGTGTTCTTATTATAGACAGTCTAGTTTTTTTTTACTTCTATCTTTTTGAACTTGCTGCTTTTAGGTTCAGAGGTACCTTAGATGACACTTTTAAATGTAGCCAAAGGCAAAACAAAAATCAGTAGTTGCCTCCATTATTGTTTAATTAATTGCACTAATTGACAATTGGCACTGTGTAAATGGTAAATCAATTGGCATATTTACAGGCATCAGTGTGCTTGTGTAAAATTTATTCCTTTATTGTTCTACCATGAAGAAAAATGATTTTTTTTCTGCAGTATCATTGGCATTTATTTACCTGATCAATATCATATAGTTTTAAATTAGGCTAATTATATCAGAGTTGATGTACCTTTAGTCCATAAGGTTGTGTTTGAGATATGTAGCCCTTTTTTTTCCCTTCATAGTCCCTCTCCACCCCGTCACTTTTAAAGTTGCTTCCAGAGCTTCTCGGTACTTTTCCTGCCATCAACCTGAAAGGGGTTCGGCCTGCAGCACTCTTGTATTTAATAGTTTCACTGGTCTATACACAGTGTTTTGGTAAAGGTTTAACTATGTCCGTTTAGAACACAATACGATTAAGCTGATCCAAGTCGCTAGCGTGGGCAGAGTTATATCAGTATAAAGGTTCTTGTACAGAAATAGGCTATAGCCGGATGGAAGCACCTTTATTCCAGTAAAGCTGTGTTCACACTGAGGGGTTTACCATTGTCTGAACCTATACAGTGAAAATGGTACTGTAGCTATGTGTAGCCATTCCATGAGTAGCTAAACGAGATCAACATTTTATTAAGAAAATATTTGGGCACAGGCTGGAGCTATTGATTTTGTGATGAGATCGAATAGTGTACTTAGCAACTGTGTATGTTCTAATAAACATGTGACTGTTTGGTAGGGTCCCTTAACGCTCGAAGCAGCAACGAAGATCGCTCGCCTGAGAATACTGGATCTTCAGGAGCTGTGGATAGCTTCCCAGAAGTGGACAAGGCTGTCCTGATTGAGAGAATAGTAAGACTACAGAAGGCTCATGCTCGGAAAAATGAAAAGATGGAATTCATGGAAGATCACATTAAGCAACTGGTAGAGGAAATCAGGAAAAAAACCAAGTATGTATGACATTTGGATCACAGTCTACTGCCCTGCACCAGAACACTCTGACTCTTACATAACACACACAATTAACTTGAGATAGAAAAATGTTAAATGATAAAACAACTGCAACCACAGCACACCTCAGATTTTTATTTTCACCTTATTTTCTTTGAACAGCTACTAGACTACACATCATCAAATGGAAGGCCCTGGATCTGTGGCTTAGTCCCATTTGCTCCTTGAAATTGATGTCTAGTGTAATAAAATATCTGAGCCAAAGCCTGTCCATCTTTAGTATACGATATAAGATTTCTCTTCTCCATGCTGTGCAGGCTACAGGATCTCCTGTCACTTAACCCCCGGCTAGGTTCCTGTCTAAAGTCTGCTCGTTCAGTATTGCTGGGGGTCATGGGGAGAAAGATGGTAGAGTATATACTCCTTTTTTGAAGGAATGTTTGCTATTAAATCTAACCATTATCACATGCACTCATCTATTATGGTGATGCCATCTCATGAGATGGTGTCTCTTAAAAGAGCATAGCTTGTGAGCTCCCTGGGGTAGGGACCGTCTGTAGTGCTAGTACTGTGACTTGTAACACAGGGCCTTGATCCCTCACTGGGTTCCTTAGGCACCACTACAATAGAAATGCTAAACAAGCTGTCTCATTCAGACTGTAACAAAGCCAAACAATTAATAATACATTTGGCACTTCAAAAACATACTAAAATCAAGTAATGTGTTTGGTGTCTCATGTATAAAAACACAGGCTGTTCTGAAAAGCAGTCATGGTTTAAAAGTGACTAATTTGAAAAAAACTTTCAGAAACCTAATGCAATTTTCGAACTCTCAGTAATTACTGCCTTTCATGTAAATTGAATCAGCGCAGATTCATTCTGAGCAAGATGGACAGTGCTCACCCAATAAGCAGCTATTCAGTATTTTATTTTATTCTCGCTGTTCAGTGAGTGGCCCTACGCCTTATTTACTGCACACTATTCAAACCCTGCTCTGAAGACACAATTGTTAATTTCCTCATGAGCTTTTCTAAGGGGCTTATCCCTACAGTAGCTGAATACTTCATAAGCGCCAGTGTATTTTTACAATATCCCTGTGAGAAGAGGGGATATTATCCCCCTTTTACAGATGGGAATTGAGGCACAGAGAGTAAGGTTGAAAGTGCCTACCGGTCTTAATGTCCAATTTGAAAAGCCAGGCCCGAGTGTTTGAGTACTTAGCATTATATAGCACTTTATACATTCAAAACACAGCTACTAGTGACTTCAGTTGCAGCGATGAGTGCTCAACGTTTCTGCAAATCAACTTCAAAGGTCTCACATAGAGCATCCAGGAAATGAGGAACACACAATTAGTAACCATCTGTGAAAATTGTGATTAAATGATTTGCCCACCATCACAGAAGAACTCTGTGGCAGAGGTAGGGATAGAATCCAGTTATCCAGGATAGAATTCAGCTGCCTTACCTATGACACCATTCTTTATCTTCCTGTCATCCCTTGCCTCATTCACTGCACACCTTCCAACTTCACCAGATAAGGCAGGGGTCTCCTTAACTACACAGCTCTTATTCATCTCCAGAACAGCTCCGTCCTGTGCACACAGTGAGGCAGGGGACTGTGGAAAAGTCTTGTGATCATGTAATTAAAAACATTATAATGCATAGGCAGAGCGGGGTTGAATTAAATTTGCACAGCTTGCAACTTTTTGGGATTTGTGCTTTTGAGTCACTCAGATGCTTAGCAGAAAAATTGAAGGGTGGGATTTTGCAAACAAAACTGACAGAACCTTTTCTGGAAATACTTTGGATTCTGGTCAAACCACATAACAAGGTTCTGTCTCCAAGAACTGTTACAGTTGCAATTCACACCCTTTTATTATTTATTTGTTTTTCTCTAGCATCTGGTTGTCCCATTCACGGACCAGGACCTCATTGTGCTAGGTGCTGTACAAATACAAAAACAAAGATGGCACCTTCCCCAAGGAGCTTAGTCCTTTGCTAAAGTTGTGGCCTTCAATACTGGGGTTGTTTTTTGTCACTAAGTGTACTCTTACGGTGAAATACCAACCCCAATGAAGTCAGTGGGAGCTTTGTTATTGACTTCAGAGGGGTTGGGATTTCACCCTGGGTCTCTCCTTATGGGTGGACCCTGGAAATCTTTATTTTGGGTGATGTTTGCTGTTAATGTGTGAAAAAGGAGCTGAATCTGTGTGGGGCAAGAAATGGCTTCAGCCATCTCCCCATCTGATTACACCCTTTTAAGTCTTGGAGTTTTGTATCCCGTTCTTGCTCTTGAGATCATGCATGTGAAGATCTATTTTGTTGTAACCCAAATATAGTATAAATACCTCCCACAAAGAATCCTGTACCATAACTCAACACCTGCAGTTTCACTCTGATTTCTCTTCTTTTTCCCAGAATTATTCAGAGTTACGTTTTGCGGGAAGAAGCTGGCACGCTGTCCTCAGAAGCCTCGGACTTTAACAAAGTCCATTTGAGCAGGCGCGGTGGCATCATGGCATCCCTGTACACATCGCATCCTGCAGACAGTGGGCTCACATTAGAACTCTCTCTGGAGATAAATAGGAAGCTACAGGCTGTGCTAGAGGATACTTTATTAAAAAATATTACACTGAAAGTGAGTACCCCTGATAGCCTTTCATTCTAGGAGTCACATTGTTTTGCTCTTCTCAAATAAATACTGGCCTGAATACAACTAACAAAGAAGAGGTCTCTTTATAGATTAAGTCACTATGGTTTGTCTTGTAATATTTTTGCTCTCACTGAGTGCTATCGATATGGTCAAGAGACACATGTTCTGATTTCTGTACAGGCTGGAAGTGTGTGTGTGGTGTATTTCTTAAAATGGGGATGATTCTCCTACCATAGGTTCATGACTAACAATTAGTAAGGAATGTATTTATAAGCTGCTCTCTGATTCCCTGTCTGTATCTTTCTATATTTATTAGTTTTGAATTAAAGCAGCGTAAGTTTTCGGCATGCTCAGTAGAATCCTAAAATATATAAGCAAGCTACTCTCCTTTAGAGCATCACATTCACTATTAATGCATGGAGAGAAGGGTTGTGCCCCCACCTTTTCACTGCCAAGTGAGCATGCTATTTTCAGGTTGCAATCTACTCATATTGATGGCAAGTGGTAATTTAAATTCAATATTGTATGTTGCATCTACTGATGTTCCCCTCTTGTTGCCCCTCCTCTTTTCTTCAAAGGAAAACCTGCAGACACTAGGAACAGAAATAGAACGGCTTATTAAGCACCAGCATGAATTGGAACAGAGGATGAAGAAAGTGTAACAAACTATGGAACAGTCAGAACAAAGAAACAGGTGCTGCAGACTGTCATTTTGAAGTTTCTCCTGTAAACTGAGTGTCAACCAATGGCAGAGCCTAATCCTGCAAACCTTTAACCACACCAATTGTCCTTCCGGACATGAGAGGCTCTGTAGGATCAAGTGTGAAGTTTGTTTTGCCTTAGCCATTGATGAACTTTACTATAGGCTACATTCTTAGAACTCTTCTCTGAAATTAAGGCATCCAGAGGCTTTGCAGTGTGCACTGCATGTAGAGTCCATTTCAGTGAGATTTTAATTTCTGCACTGTGCAATTAAGCAGCCTGCTAATGATAAAGCTTGGGGGGGGGGGGGGGGGGAACAAAATTGATTTGCTGTGGAACATATCAAGTGCTACTGAGCTTCCAGGGCTTTCAGAATCTTCTTCCCTACTCTCTAAGTGTTTGATATATTTAAGTTGATCAAGCAATTAACATATGCATGGGAAAGGGGCTTTATAATTAACTTTTGTAAAAATAATTAAGGACATGATGCATATTTTACCATTGGACAAAAGCTTAATGGCTTCCCTGGAAACGTAATCTGAATTGACTTTTGTGGGGGGGGGGG
>NC_048304.1:115236707-115238937 GCF_013100865.1 Trachemys scripta elegans
GGGGGGGGGGGGGGGGAAGGGGCTGGGTAAACTAGCAAGAAATTAGAATGAGAAACTTCTGCTGTTGATACTAGGCATTTTCAGTTCTATCAGACTGTATCAACTCACCAAGTTTTTCATAAAATCCAGATCTCGAGACATATGAATCTGAATAACTCAACTCAGGTAGATTTTGTAAAATAAGTTTGATTTTTTCAATATAAATTAACACAATTTTTAAAGTATGAGTTAAGTTGTCCATTATTTATATACGTACTCCCTTATTCCAAGATACTCCAATCCATTAACCCCCCCCCCCATTATGTTTAGTCATCTTAATTGTAAGTATAGTAAAACCAGCTAGTAAAACTGACCATAAGGTATATTTAAATGGTGAATTGCAATTTATTGGTGGAATTGTAGAAGCTGTAGAAAAATCAGACTCAACTTTACTAATATGAATTAAAGTCTGTCAAAATGATGTAATTGTGACCATAATTTAAAATTTCAGGTTAATATCCCCACCCTTCATTCACAAAGTGATGGGGAAATAACAAGAATGGTGTCGCCTTGAGGCTGAGTCACAATATTTTCTAGAGTTTAATACTAGAAAAAGGTAACTGAGATGGACTGGAATGGTTCCACTCTTACAGTAAATGCGTATTTTATGGAATTAGTGCCCATATAACTAAAATGCCTGAGTCAGACCAGTTCATCTTGTAAATATATGTTTAGGGTTTATACTGTATTTATTAAATATTTGCACTTCCTATTCTCATGAAAAGTATTTAGGGCACATGTACAAACACTCCACAATTTAACATTAGCCATTTTAATTCGAAAGGCCACTTATTTAAAACCTTATTGCAGTGTTGTCCATTAATCTTTTAAATGTTTCTCATACGACTCACCTCCTACCCACTTACTTCATGTGCACACTGAGCTCTGATGTGCAAACACAGGGTAAAAGTTACCAAGGGATCTAAGTTATGTAGGTGCCTACATATTGTCAAAAGCCCCTAAGTCACTTTAGTCCCTCTGAAAGTTTTACCCATGAGTGCTTAACTTGATCTATGAGAATAATTCTGATTGTCAGGGAGATTTATTCCTGCATGTAAAGTTAAGCAATGTGTGTAAGTGGTTGTAGGATCAAGGCCTGGTCTGCTTAGAGTTCCTTATGAGTCCTGAATAACTCATCTTTACTTTACTTTTTTTTTTAAATTGAGCATTTATTTGGAAGAAGGTAAAAGGTATTGATTTAAAACTTGGAGAGTTGGGGAAAATGTGCCCCAACTGTGGCTCAACCTTATTACAGTTTCTTTAAATACTTCCCCCCCCCCCCAGACCTAAGAACAAATGAGGCCAGTCCTGCAACCTTGTGATGAAAGCTTAGCTAGTCTGGTTCAGGATTACCTCGCCTTCATTCCTATGAGGGGAAGTGGGTAGGAAACTTTGTTAACCTCTTAAGGAGAAAATCCTAGTTCCATTGATTTCAATGGGAGTTGTGCCAGTGGGTGAAATTCTGGCCCCTCATGAAGTCAGAGTGGACTAGTAAGTTTGTCTGACTGAATTAGACCCCAAAGCGTTCAGGAACAAAGGTCACATTTCCAAATAACAGAACTTAGTTTTCATACCTACGTGTACCAGATTTGTTTTCATGCTTTCAAAAAAATACAAGAAACTGAATGTTTCCACTATTTAGAATCTGAAACCAAGCTTACTCCAGCAAATAGAGAAATGGTATTTAATATTAATGTAACCTTTTAATGTGGTGTTCTGCAGCTGTTTAATGTGAACGTAGTAAAGAAATGTGATGCAGATGGGATAAGTGCAATGATATTGTGAAAATTCTTATTGCTTTATGGCATTGTGTCATTCCAGCTCTTAAATGATTTTAGAGCACCCAGTTATCCTTTTGTCTTGCTGAAAAGTGCTGCTTCCTCTCTGTTAAGCACTACACCAGGGGTCGGCAACCTTTGGCACGCGGCTCGCCAGGGTAAGCATCCTGGCGGGCCGGTCCAGTTTATTTACCTGCTGACGCGGCAGGTTTGGCCGATCGCGGCCCCCACTGGCCGCGCTTCGCCATCCCAGGCCAATGGGGGTGGCAGGAAGCGGCACGGGATGTGCTGGCTGCGGCTTCCCGCCGCCCCCATTGGCCCGGGACAGCGAACCACGGCCAGTGGGGGCCGCGATAGGCCGAACCTGCCGCGTCAGCAGGTAAATAAACTGGCCCGGCCCGCCAGGATGCTTA
>NC_048304.1:115239149-115260016 GCF_013100865.1 Trachemys scripta elegans
TAAGCATCCTGGCGGGCCGGGCCAGTTTATTTACCTGCTGACGCGGCAGGTTCGGCCTATCGCGGCCCCCACTGGCCGTGGTTCGCTGTCCCGGGCCAATGGGGGCGGCGGGAAGCCGCAGCCAGCACATCCCGTGCCGCTTCCTGCCACCCCCATTGGCCTGGGATGGCGAAGCGCGGCCAGTGGGGGCCGCGATCGGCCAAACCTGCCGCGTCAGCAGGTAAATAAACTGGACCGGCCCGCCAGGATGCTTACCCTGGCGAGCCGCGTGCCAAAGGTTGCCGACCCCTGCACTACACATTTGCAGGATTTTTTTCCTTGGTTGTATAAAGTGTATATGTAGTGTCCAGGACCTCCTAGTGTTCATTATATTCTAGTCAAATGTTTCATATAGGCTTTTTCTTTAATGTCCCTATCACAGATGGAAATGGCACTTTAGTATTTACGTTAGCTCCTCTACACGTCTTTGCATCATGTCAAAAGTATGATGGCAGATTGTTGTAGGAATAATTTGTTAGAGTAGTTTTGCTTGACTTTACTGATGTCAGTTTTCTCATATGCAAGATGATGCTGCAAATTAAGAGAGGCTGGTATTTTACTCGAATATTCATCTGACTAATATGCTAGTGTTTTCATGGTATACAGCAAGAGTCAGAATGATATTTCTTTGGTGGAGGTAAAACATTTTTGTTAAAAACAACCTGATTTAAAGCTATTCCCCTAGAAAAGAAAGAAATCCAGCCCTCTAAGGAATCAGCACAAGGCCTATGTAACAATTGTAGCCACTTTCCTTGTTTGGGTAACTTAAGTGTTGCATAAGCTTTGTGCTGGCCACTGCACAGTGATAAATATCAGCCAGGCTCTCAAATATGGAAGGAGGGAGTGGGGTTTTTTTGTGTTTTGTTTTAAATAATATCAGTATGTTGAACTATGGGAAGTATAGTATCCCGATAGGCTGGTGTTTTCAGAAGGAGGCACTGGCTTTTAGGTGCCCACTGTCCAGTGAAATGTTGTGATAATAGGTAGTTAGCTGCCTCAAGCTCCTTCTGAAAATACCCATTTAAACCTTTAGCCAGTTGCATCTATGGGCTGAAGTAGAATTTGCAATTTATTTTGGATAACACACACCACCCATTCAGGCTGATTGTGGTTTCAGGTCCTAAAGAAAATCTGCTTCTGACTGCCTAACTGTGGTGGTCTTTCCACACCATGGAATATCCTATTTCAGATTATAAAGTCAGACCCATGTATCTGAATAGTACCCTGCATGCCAGACATCAGCTGTGCTTTCCCTTTTAAATCCAGTTAAGTGTATGTAAGTTTAGTTTTTGTGGATAGACTTCTAAAGGCAATGGGATCTGGTTTGTGTTCCCAAAACAATTTTCTGTTCTGCAGTTGCTTACTGATCCTCTTTGCTTGTTGCTGGCAACACATGCTGAAAAAAGTAACTTTTGAAACTGGTTCTGCACTGCAGTATAATTGCTTTGTGTTCTTACCTAAAACTTTACACCCACTACTTACTTTGGGAGCAGCGAGGCAGTTCAGATGTACAGGCCTGTCCATAAACCGTCAATAATAGGCAATACTTTCATTCATGACGGTTTTTACTATTGACACACACGACTGTTTATATTAACTATTAGTAACAGTAGGTGGCGCAAGAAATCCAACTTTTCATGCCCATCAAAAAGATAACTGAAAATGTTGCCAAATATAAAGAATTTTCAGCTATGATAGAAAATGATAGATATAGTTATGAGATTCTCCCCTCCAAAAAAGGGTTTTATTTACTTACCCATTCTCTGTTGGTGAAAATGATGTTCAATCTTCCAATATGTACATATGTGTATTGACAAGATACTTTGTGACTATTGATTTGATTGTTAATTTTGTAGATATGTTTCTGTATAAAATGAAGTTTTTCAAGACATGACTATACATTATGTATATAGTGTACTTTGAAATAATAAACCTGCAAATGTCTGAATGCTTGTTTTTGCATGTGTCACAGCTGGGAAATACTTTACATGAGCAATGAGGAAGACCCAAGGCCCAGATCCCCAAAAGGGGAGGCTCCCCAATTCCAATCTTTGCTTTTGTAGCATGTTCCTTTAGAAGATGTGTGACTTGGAGTAACGTATTTTGGGGATGGAACCTATGATGTGGGTATGAGGGTTCAAGTTGTGCAGGAGAATCTAAACATGGTTTTAAATCAAGTGATTTTTGGATGTTTGAGATTTGCTCATATGCCCAGAGCACAGATATTTCCAATTACATCCTAATTTCTTAATTAAGAAGCTGGAGAGAGAGAGTATTTGGAAGCTCAGACAGTTATATGGTTACAGAAGCCTGTATTTTGTACTTCCCTGGAGCACCTCCAATATCCTTTTATTTACATGTGGCTTATTAATACCACCTACCTGTTATAGCTACTATATTTCAGAGAGGCCATGCAATATCCTTGCAAAGGGTAGCTTACATCCTGGGCTATGCCCAGTCCTCTTTCTCCAGAGTGGGAGTGCAAATCTGCCCTAAATGGGTAACGGATGATATGAGTTATTGAGAACAAAATTGATCGAGGAACCAAAGGACAGGGAAAGAAATTACTGAATTGCCTCTACACAATTGCTGAGAGCCTGGGTAACAAACAAGAGAATTGCTCATTGTTGAGCATAAAGTGGATTGCATTGCTATTACTGAACCTGGAGAAGATGACTGGTACCACTAAATGTTAAAAATCAATGGTTGTATCTTATTTTTAGGCAGGATTGAGTGGGCAAAATGGGAGAAGGAGCAGCACTCTGTCAAAAATGGCATTAGCTGTTTGCAAGTCACTGACAAGCATTCAAAACCACTTTTTTACAAGGCTAAGGATGAATGGCCTAAGAGCTAAAGCTCAAGATGTGGCATTAGTGTCTGCGACAGACCACCAAATCATAGTTTGGAAAAGGATGACCACCTCCTTACACACCTATCTGTAACACAGGAAAAAAAGATGCATGATCACAAGAGGGGACTTCAAGTGAAGACACTTATTCTGGAGGTCTCACACTGCCAGTACTAAAGACATCCTTGGAATTTCTAAATATAGATGACAACTTCCTAACTCAAAGTGTAGCCAATATGGGGAAATTCTATATTAGACCTTGTTCTAACAGATAAAGAAGAACTGATCACCCAACTAAAAGTGAACCATAGCTTTGGTACAAGTGATCATGACTTGGTCATGAAAGCAGAATAGAGTCCACACACACACACACACAGTGCTTTAATAGGGCCAATTTCACAAAGCTTAAAACAATTGAGCCAAATGAACCAGGAGGAAGTATTTAAATAAGAAATGTGAATGATAATTGGGAATTATCTAAGAATGTAGTAGATACCCAAAAAAGCCACAATCCCACAAATGTCATACTGGTTAAAAAACTCACCTGGTTTAGAGGCAAAGTGAAGGCAATCATAAACAATTTAAAAAATAGCAAACGAAAGAGGGGAAGTTGATAGTGAATATAAATTAGAAGTTAGGAATTGTAGAAAATAGATAGGGGAAGCCAAAAGACAAGGAGAAATCTAGGGCCAGCAGAGCTGAGAAAAAGCTCTGTTTTGTTTTTAACATACATTAGGAACAAAAATCCTGACAATGGTATTGGTCCATTACTCGATGGAAAGGGTAGAATTATCAATACTAATGCAGAAAAAACAGAAGTATTCAATAACTATTTCTTTTCTGTATTTGGGGGGAAAACAAATTATATAGTTTCATCATATGGTGAAGATAACTCTTTGCATTCCACTAGAATCTCTGAATAACGAGAGACAAGCTATTAAAATTTAGACTTTAAAAATCAGCAGGTCCAGATAAGTTGCATCTAAGAGTTTAAAAATAACTGGCTGAGGAAGTCACTGGACTGTTGATGCCGGTTTTCAATAAGTCTTGACACACCAGGGAAGTTCCAGAAGACTGGAAGAAAGCTAATCTTGTGCCAATATTTCAAAAGGGTAAAACAGGATGACTTACTGGGTAAGTATAGGCCTGTCAACCTGACAATTGATCCCGGGCAATATAACGGAGTGGCTTATATGGGGCTTGATTAATAAAGTAGTAAAGGAGGGCAATATAATTAATGCAAATCAACATGGGCTTATGGTGACTTCTGCAAGACATTTGACTTGGTACCATGTCATATTTGGATTAAAAAAACCCTAGAAAATAAAATTAACACAGCACACATGAAAAGGATTAAAAACTGGCTACTTGCTAAGTCTCAAAACATAAATGGAAAATACTCATTGAGCAGCTGTGTTTCCAGTGGGGTCCTGTGGGAATCTGGTTTTGACCCTACACTAACATTTTTATCAATGACCTGGAAGAAAGTCATCACTGAAAGTCTGCAGCTGTCACAAAAATTGGAAGAATAGTAAATAATGAAGGAGACAGGTCACTGATTCAGATAATCTAGATCAGTTGGTAAATTAGGAGCAAGCAAACAAAATGGTTTTAATACCACCAAATGTAAACATACACATCTAGGGGAATAAAGAATGTAGGCCATACTTACAGGATGAGGGACTATCCTGGGAAGCAGTGACTGAGAAACATTTGGGGGTGGAGAAGGCAAATAGCTCAACATAAGCTCCTACTATGACACTGCAGCTAAAAGAGCTAATGAGATCCTGGGATGTACAAACGGGGGAATCTTTGAGTAGCAGTAGAGAAGTTGTTAGTTGTCCAGCACTCGTGGAATGATTGCTGCAAAACTACGTCCAATTTCTGCTGTATATAATTCAAGAAGAATGTTGATAACTTGGAGAGGGTTCAGCAAAGAGCTATGAAAATGATTAAAGGATTAGAAAACATGTCTTAGAGAGAAACTCAAATTGCTTAATCTATTTAGCTTAAACAAAGAAGTTTGAGGGATGACTTATTACAGTCTAATGGGTAGCTACATGGGAACAAACGTTTAATAATGGGCTCTTCACTAATGGAGAAAAGTAACACCATCCAATGGCTTGAAGTTGAAGCTAGATAAATTCAAACTGGAAATTAAATGGTGAGTAATTAATCCCTGGGAGAATTTACCCAGGGTCATGGGGGATTCTCCATTACTGAATTTTTTAAATTAAGATGGGATGTTTCTTTAAAAGATACAATCTAGGAATTATTTGGGGGAAGTTTTTGACCTCCTGTATACTACAGGCCATACTAGATGATCAAAATGGTCCCTCTGGCCTTGGAATCTATGAATCTACTTTGGTGATGAGGCTTCATTTTCTGGAGCAACAGCTGAAACTGAGTAATTACTCAAACTATACAATAGAGAATATTTTAACAAAAGAAATCAAACCTAACAATGGTTTATACCCAAATCTGTTCATAAGCGATCAGAACAAAATTCAGAATTTGTCCAAATACAACCCTGGACCACTAGTATCTAGGATTATAAAACTGAATAAAAAATGGGGATGAGTTGGCATATATTTAACTGCTTGTCTGTCTAGAAATGTAGTGGTCAGATTAAATGTTACAGTGCCAATAGTTTCTAATTAACCATTGTTACAGAAGCGGAGACTGGGCCTGGTAAATCTTGTTACTGTAAGTAGAACTTGCTATTGCCCTGCATAAACAAAAGATGGCAGTACATCATTGTGATTGTGTACTGGAGAGACACTTGCAGTAACAGTAAAACTGATTTCAGAATTGTGCACATTCTGTATTGTACTTAAACTTTTGGAAACTAGAATCAGATTTTTCCCCATCCTATAACTGGCAGTAGATCTGACCTATGGTGAGCTTTTGTATTATTTTGACCATAGTGTTGTAGCCATGTTAGTCCCAGGATATTAGAGAGACCAATGGAAGTTGGTCCAATAAAGGCATTCCCCTCATCCACTTTGTCTCTTTTTAAATTTTAATCTGCTCCAACAACTGGGCCTTACCATTAAAATATCCTTTTTCCTCCAAAACAAACTTGAAAATCCAATATTCACTAACATGGGCCAGATCAATTGCTGCTGTCAGATTATTGCGAGAACAGCATCTTAACGGATCAGTTGCTTTTATAAGTACAAGCCATAACTGCTTGTTTTCTTACAGCGGGATGAATATAGTAGAGCCACTGGAGCAGTAGCAAACTGGGTTCCATTTTGCTTCACTTCTCAACCAAAGGGCTGGATTCTGCCAACAGATCTGCATGAATTGATTCAATTATAGGATGTGGGCTTGAGTTTTTGAAGTATATTTATTAGGGATAAGTGAGCTCCGATTTTCTCACTCCTGAAGTGATGGCAGGAAACAAGACAGAAAGGTCCATTTCTAGTCTCATTGGAATTAATGGCAGACTCTGACTGGTTTCAATAGGAACAGGATAAGGATCTGAAGGAGAACGTTTTCTTACCGTCAGCTCTATAGACTAGCTCAGTCTAGCTTTGTTTTTTGCCTCTTACATCCCCTCCAACAGTACGAAGGAAACTGCACAAGCCATGCTGCCAAAGTAACATGTTTCAGGTATTCCATATGTAGATTCATTTTTTCCACTAACCTCCTAGAATGTTCTGGACCTTTGTAGAATCTTGTGGAACCTTCCAGACTTTGAGACTTTCTATAAATACAGATTCAAAATCCTATCATGCAAATTTATCATCTCATATGACAGATATAAATCATTCTACAAATGCAATTAAAAATAAGTTAATCAAAAGTTTAACAAATCGGGGGAGGATGCTAAAGACGCTCCTTGCCTGGGGCGCCATTTGATCTAGGGCTGGCCCTGACAGTAGCAGCCTAACTGAGCAGGGAAGCCAATTCTCTAATACTAATCCTAGCTCTGCCACTTGCTATGCAATGTTTGGCAAGTAACATCTCACCCCTGTTCTACACAGAGGGGAGAGGGGGCAAAGACACATTCCTGTTTTAAAGGGATATTGTAAGGCTGTGTTTGTAAAGAGCTTTAAAGGTGTAAAGTGGTGGATACATACTTAAGTCTTAAACTGAGCCAATCTGATATTAAATTGGTAATAAATATGGAATTTATTGGAATTCCACACAGTTACTTTTCTGGCTAGAACCACATTCTAATGGCACCCAGCCCAGGGAGGCTGAAAAGCTCTAGACATTACCTCTGTTACAAACCTCTGAAAACAAGGAAAAGATAGAGTTAGGGCTGGTTCCAGCTTTTTTGCCGCCCCAAGTGGGAAAAAAGACAAACCCAATTGAGCTGCTGCCGCCATGCCACCGAAGAGGAACAGAGGGACTGAAGGACCCGCCGCCGAAGACCTGAGCATGCCGCCCCAGCAACGGACGGAGTGCCGCCCCTTTCTATTGGCCATCCCAGGCACCTGCTTCCTTCACTGGTGCCTGGAGCCGGCCCTGGGTAGAGTGTTTTTGCAAAGTAAAATTGAAGAAAAAAAAAAAAAATGGACCTTTGTTGGATATGGTAAGACTTTTGCATGCATAAGTGGATAACTGTTATACCAGAGCGTCTCTGAACAAGTTCTTCTCAGCTGATGTGTAAATACGACGTATGTCTTTCAGTATGTTTATGAATGTTCTGGTCTGCTGGGAAGTCTTAATGAGCAAGGTAGTTTAAACACGTTAATATTCCTACTTATATCAATGGGATTACTCATGTGCTTATAGCTAGGCACATGCTTAAGTACCTTCCTGAATCAGGGTTGTACCTGGAAAACTTGATTAGTTGTGGTCTGAAGGCACATGGATTATTGATGACATTCCGGTGTACTGTATTCCTGGGACTTATTTTTTAAAGCAAGGGAAAAATCATTACCAGATTAGAACTAACTAAAGTAAGAAAATTCTAAAACTAAATTTCATTCTTAATTTACACGATCGACAAGAGGTTAGCCAGGCACAGTGGTTGGAGCGGATAGCTCAGGGGACTGATAATAGAATGCAGAACCTTTCCCCTCCAGCTCACTTTTGATTTTAAGCCTGGCCAGTAACTGGTTATCTGAAGTTGTTCCCTTTAGACAGCTGTTCACTAGCTTGTATTAAGCTGTTGGTCTCATCTCATTCTATTGATTACAATTGCTGGGGGGGGGGGGGGGAAACTATCAAAATTGGCACTAAAATTACCCCTAGTAGATGGTTTTTGGAAAGGGCTTAAAGGATTGAATCAGTATGAAGAGTAACGATATTCAGACCTGACCTGTCAGAGAAAGTAATTAAAAAGAAAGTGACTTGTTTTCTTGTAAGAATCTGTAGGACAAGCCAGGAGAAATTTCTCTTAACTCTGCTGTGCAGAGTGGAACTGGAGTGGTTTTGTATCAAAGTGAGCCCAAAGCCAAGCAGCCAATTCAAAGGCAAGACGGGTAGACTGATCCGTACTTCAGTGACTCTGAGGGCAGAGTACTTAGGAATTTGGTGACAATGATAGTTGCAAGCCCTCTTGTTTTAGCCCCCACTATCACAGCACCTTTCTAAGCTGGGTCACGGCCCCTGGGCAGTGGAAACACTCACTGAAGTCAAACAAGTTTTGCATATGTAAGCACTGGAGGCATGGATAACTGGTCAAAGGCCATAGCAGACAAAGCCTCCCCTGACCCAAGCTGTGGCCCTGCCCAGGTTCCCCTGGGAGGCCTCTACCCTGAAACTAGCAGGGGCTCAGCTCAAGCCAGTGGCCTGGAGCTTGGGCCAGCTGGCAGGCAGGCTGGCGCAGGGGGAAGGCTGGCTTGGCTAGGGCAGGCAGGCTGGCCGGGGTTCCTTTGGCCATGGGGGCTTGGCCTAGCCTCCCCGACGGAAGGGTTCACCTGCTGCCCATAACTAGAGAATTCAGGCCCTGGTGGTCTTTTGGGGGGGCAAGCCAGCAGGGATAGACAACTAGAAATGACGGAGAAACCATACACTTAGGGAGTTGTGTGGCTAAATCCTGTGCCATTCTGAAGCCTTGGTCTGAGGGACACAGAAGGAAGAGCTACCGAGCACACAAAGCTCTTAAATAAGAAAGCATGGATAAAGATAGGTTAGCTGAATTGGTTTTTGACAAATGGAGATAGACCTTCCAACCACTTCCTGGAAAAATCATAAAATTCACCTTAAACTGAGTTTTCTTTGTTTCTTCTGGGATAACTGAAGCTTTCAGGACCAAGGGGTGATGAATTGGTAAATATGCCAGTAAGCAAGGCTACCAGATTACATTTTTATGAGAGGATGTTAAACAATTATCTTTTCTCAGGTTCTCATTTTTGTTTTCAAAGCCTGCTCTCTCAGTGAAGCACCATTCAGCTTTGCAAGATGGATTATGTCTAGTTTATTTGAAAAATAAATAAGAACTCCTGTATGAACCATACTGCTCATTTTCTGATACCATTATTCATGGTATTATGGTGGAGGTCACATGGCTCCCAGCAAGCATATCTCATCTTGGGGCAATTACAAATCTCATTGAAGCAGATGGGTGAGCTAGGTAAAACCAGGGAACAATGACATGCTCCTTTGTTTTGGCTATCATCAAAACAGTGGAACCCACCACCCAAGGACTAGACTAGACGCAAGGCTTGGGCATTGGCTAAGCCATGCAGGCAGAGAGGTTTTCCTGGGAACAGATAAACACAGGAGCTGGGGGATTAGTTGGTGGAGCTGCAGGTCTGTGTTAGAAGCAAGCCGTAAGCTAGCAAACAGTGAGAAAACTACTAGTAGTATGTTCTTGAGAGGTAGCTCAGAAAGCGTTTTGGGCAAATTGCTGGTTGGAAAGACAGGCTTGGAATGTGAGCAAGGAACCTGCCTCCTATTTGATCCTACTGTGTTCCAGGAAATAGGACTTGGCACTTAGGACTTTGTAAATAAACAGGATTGCACCAATCTTTTTTTTTTTTTTGGTTCCTTCAAAAGTTTACAGGTGACCATTGATTTAATATAGCTTTGAAACTTTTCTATGCAGAACAAAAATGCTGCTTTTAACCATCTTACTTTAAATGAAACAAGCAGAGAAACCGTTTCCTTAGCTTGTCAAATCTTTTTTTAAACTTTCCCTTTAATATTTTAGTACTGTAGTTTATGTTCAGCACCGTACTGTATTTGCATTTTCTTTTTGGTCTCTGCTGCAGTCTGATTGTGGACTTCTGGTTCTAAATGAGGTGTGTGGTTGACTGGTCAGTTTGTAACTTGGAGGTTCTACTGCATCAGATCTGACAAGATGAATTAATTTGAGATATGTAGTTGAAGTGAGAGATGCACAAGCCCTCACTAATTCTACCAGGAGCTGTAAACACATACAAAGCTAGTGGAACGCTAACCCATCCAAATGAAGACTATGAGTGGAGCAGACAAATAATTTCCTGAATAGCAGAGAAAGCATGATAAATAAAAAAAGGGGACAATATATACTAAACTTTTGGGAAAAAGCAAGTGCACAAATACAAAACAGAGGAGACAAACAAAACCTGAGTCCCAATACAGATACTGTGGAGAAAGTCATAATGGGAAAGGCACCACGTATGTAATAATTGTGGGGTCATATGTAATGGTGGCAAGGAAAAAAAAAATATATGTCTAAGCTTGCAGACCATAAAAGCAAAGAGGCAGGGAAATAAATCTAAAATTCAATAAAACCAAATGAAATTATTACTGCTCTCCAGTCCAAGGCACATTTCAGCAAAGAATTTAAGCACATGTTTAGTCCCATGGAGGTCAGTGGGACTCCTCACATGCTGAGTGCTTTGCTGAATTGTCTCATCCTGCATGTCATTTTTGTTTTACTGCAGTACTCTATACTGTGGGGCAGGCTTGGGGGGATGGCCCAAAGGCCTCAGAGACCTGTTTCATAGAATCATAGACGATAGGGTTGGCAGAAACCCAGGGCCGGTTCCATGCACCAGCGAAAGAAGCAGGTGCTTGGGGCGGCAAACGGGAAGGGGTGGCACATCCAGGTCTTCACGGCAAGTCTCTCAGTCCCTCTCACAGTGAAGGACCCACTGCCAAATTGCCGCCGAGGAATGAAGCGGCGCGGTTGAGCTACCGTTGAAGTGCTGCCAATCGCGGCTCCCCCCCACCCTTTGCCGCTTGGGGCAGCAAAAAAGCCTGAGCCGGCCCTGCAGAGACCTCAGAGGTCATCTGGTTCAACCCCCTGCTCAAAGAAGGATCAATCCCCAGCTAAATCATCCTAGCCAGGGTTTTGTCAAGCTGGGCCTTAAAAACCTCTACAGATGGAGGTTCCACCACCTCCCTAGGTAACCCATTCCAGTGCTTCACCACCCTCCTAGTGAAATAGTGTTTCCTGATATCCAACCTAGACCTCCCCCACTGCAACTTGAGACCATTGCTCCTTGTTCTGTCATCTGCTGTTCTCAGTGGTGGCAGAGCGCCATCCTCTTTGGAACCTTTCCAGTGTTAATCCCCGATTACTAGACCCGCTCTCTCACCTGTTGTTGCAGAGTGGAGCCCCTTGCTATCTGGTTCTGCTGGATAGAAAAGATTTCATGAGCAATTGCCCCTTTTTTCCCCTGCAGCCTCTTGTTTCTTCTTTGTCATGAGGGTGGAGGTAGAAGGGACTCTTCCCAGGTATTTTTACTGTGCTCTTTGCAAAGGGGGGTGACTGTTAGGATTATTATTCATAATTGAGGGGGAGGAAGTGACCCCCAGAGGTTGAGGTGGGGAGGATGATGATCTCATTCTTCCCCCAGACACAAGCCTAGGCAGTCGCACCTACTTTCCTCTGATGTAACATTGGCTACAAGCCACACCCAGAGGTGGAGGAGAAACCAGACCCCGTAGGGCTGGTCTACACTGAGAACTTACATTGGCATAGCTACATACATCAGGGGTGTGAAAAATCCACACCCCAGCAGACCTAACCTACTACTGTCTACTCCGGGGGTTGATAGAAGGATTCTGTCAACCTAGCTACCATCTCTCCGAGAGATGGATTACCGATGCTGACGGGAGAACCCCCTGCTGTCGGCCTGTGTAGGGGCTACACTGAAGCACTACAGTACTGCTGTAGTGTTATGTGTAGACATAGCCTAAGTCTGCTTTACAGGCTCAGAATCCCCTTTGGCCTGACAGAGGCTCCTGCTAGATGAAACAGCTGCCACCTCTTTCGTGGGATACACAGAAGATATCTACTACTTCCATTCTGAATTCTAAGAACTGTAACATATAAGAACACAAAAACAGAGAGACTAGAGACCACCTTCCTCCAGGAAACCCCCACCCCTTCTCTCCTACCCGACACTTAAAAAGGATAGCTAGTCCCCAATAAATCACAGTCCTCAGTAAACCACAGCAGCTAGATCTGGTATGAGACGTTCTTGGAATTGGGGGCCAGGCTATTAGCCAGGACATAGTGAAGGAGATGAATAAATATCATTTTTCTTTTTTAGTGGACGGATCTCTAAGGAGCATCCTGCCTGCCTCCAAATGCAGTTCACACAGCAGATGTTTCGCCAACAATTAAACTAAAGGCTCAGTCCCTTGAAGGGGAATATTTACAATCTCACAGCAAGGTGCCATGACGCCAGCAGGATGAAAAAGTAGAGCTGATGGAAAAGTTTGGCGGGAAACTGTTCCCTCCAAAAAATGGCAGTTTCATCAAAACAGACATTTCACAGGTGTCAATTTTGACAAAAATTATGGGGAAAAAAAAACATCAAAACAAATAGATCTTCATTTTGACAATGTTGAAGTGTTTCAACTTTGCTATTAAACATTAACGCAGGCTTTAAAAAATAAAACTATTTTATCCAAAGTTTAACCTTGAAAATCCAATTTTAAACCATTTCCTTCAAAAAATAAATCTGTTTAGAATTGACAATTTATGTTAAATCCTAAACCAGTGGCTCTCAAACTTGAGTTGGTGACCCCTTTCACACAGCAAACCTCTGAGTGTGACCCCCCCTTATAAATTAAAAACACTTAAAAAAATATTTAACACTATTACAAATGGTGGAAGTGAAGGAGGCTTGGGGGTGGATGCTGACAGCTTGTGATCCCCCACATATAACCACCTCACGACCCTCTGAGGGTCATGACCCTCAGTTTGAGAACCCCTGTCATTCATATTATATAAATAAATTACATAAAAATCTCAGAAAATTCATGTTTGCTGTCAGTTTCCAAGAAAAGTCAAACCACTGAACTGGAAGTCACTGGCCGAGCACCTGGAACAAGAGTTTGTTGAAGTGTTAAACTAGCTCTGGACAGCAGTAGCTTCTTCTGCAGGTGCAGAGAGAGAATGTTTTCTTCATGTCAGTTTATTCAACTAGTTCAATTCAACAATGCTGTTCAAAGAGAAACCAATTGGAAAATGAAAGAGCAGGACAGCTTGTTTTTCCTCTTCCAATCTATGAATAAAAAGTTACTGGAGACTCTTATGAGCTGGGTGAAACCTTGTTATGGGTTGAATTGGGTATGTTAATAAAAGGGTGAGTTCACACTTAACTGTAAGCAAAATACACTTCCTCCCATCAGAAGGGACGTGTGAAGCCACCCTGGAGCTTTTGGTTGACTATTATTTTAGCTAAGTGCGTGTGTGCACCCATGAGGGCTAAAAGGCTGCACAGAAACTGAACAGATCAGAGCGAGGAGAGCCAAGAAAGTCAAACAGGAGCCTGTGCGCATAGTGACCCTGGTCTGGTATTGGCTAAAGAGGCTTGACTATAAATTAAGAAACTTCTCGTTTCTTTTGTGTTCAGAGAGATGGGACTTTGTACATTCCTTGGAAATAAACAAAATTGCATCAGAGAAAATACCAGAGTCCATCAATTTCTACTTCAAGCTGGAACATCCCCCTGGTTCCAAACTTTGGCTAGCTGCTCAGGTCAAAAAGGGGCAATAATATCTATTAGTTCTCAAGGCTTGAATGACACAGGCCCAAATCCCAAAAGGTTCTTAGGATTAAGGCAGCTTTGCGAATGCCAACCAGTGGCAATTCAGGTGCTTAGGGATTCCATTCACTAAATAGAGTGAAAGCTTCCATTGATTAATAAATCAATTTGCAATACAGAACAAACACAGATATAGTGTATCCTCCTGGTTAGGAAGGACCAAATTATATCGATGAAAGTCAACTTTTCTGTAGGAAAACAGCTAAAAAGGTAAAAAAATGCAAAACAAGATTAAAAACAATATAAAATCAAGGTTTCCTGATTTAAATCATGATTAGAATCAGTGATTTAAAATCAAACCCTCCTGATACTGTAATTATAAACATTTGAACATTAAACACGTTTACCTTATTAAAACAAAGTAATTTGATAATTTGAAAAAGTTTTTTTTGAATTTTCATTTTATGGGCAGTCTCAGGTTTTAATTCTGATTTGAATTAAAAAAAAAATTTCAGGATGTTGAAATTTGAGTGACAGATTCCTGCTTCTGGCCAGCTCTAACAAACAGGACCAAGGCTTTGTCTACACACAAGTTGCACTGGTTTAATTAAAGTCAGTTAAAGAAGAGGGTTTGTTGAACTGGTGCAAGCCCATTTGGGCCACCGACATCAGTTGAAAAACTGGTTATGCTGGTTTACCTTACCCCTGGAAGCTTACTGATGTAAGTAGGTTTATACCTATTGGAGCATGCACAGAAGGATTTGCATCAGTTTAACTAAGTTGGTTTAAAAACCACATTCTTTTGTTAAGCCAGTGCAACCTTCTGAGCAGTCAGACACCAGGAAGTCACTAAACAGCTGTTAGCATGACTGATTGGTAAGGGAGGGATCAGGCACCAGGCCCTTTAAAAATAAAATTAAAAATTAGTATGCTTCAAGTATTTTAACACCCTTGGATGAGTGACCCTGTGCATAAGATATTTTAGGGAGCTGCACAACAGAGGAGTTAGAAATACAGCCTGATAACAGACTCAAATGGATTTTCTCATCTTTTGCCTCCTGCTCTTTCTGGGATGGGGAAATTAGCTGTGTCACTGCTATGCTTAGCATCTTTCAGTAGTAATGTGTTCAAGCCAAAAGCCTTGTCGGGCACTGGTGAACTGTTGATTCAGTTCCACACACACAGCTGAAGTTAAGGGCTCTGACCCATCCTCATGTCTTACTAAAATCAAAGCCAAAGATGTGGTGTTCATCCATTTCAACAGGGGGAGCATTTTATCTAAGCTCCAGCTCTTTGTTAACTCCAGTATCCCGGTATCTGCCAATTAATGACATTCTTTCCCTTTTGCTTCATGAGTCTCTTAAGGTTTAATTCATGTGACATGATACAATGCCTGATAATGCGGAGAAGTAAGAAGGAAATGAATGCAGACAAAACAAAACAAAACGTGTTTATACCAAATCTCAGTTCCTCTTAAATGCAAAGCAAGCCTACTGCAGACAGTGTTACTCAAGCAGAAGAATTTTCTCCCACTTCTCCAGCACTTCGCAAATCATTTTGACAGATATTGAAAAACTGGTTGAAAAACTGTTTCCAGAGTAGTTATCAGTGGTTCACATTCATGCTGGAAGGACATAAGTGGGGTCCCATAGGGACCAGTTCTGGTCTGGTTCTGTTCAATATTTTCAACAATGATTTAGATAATGGCATAGAGAGTACACTTATAAAGTTTGCAGACGATACCAAGCTGGGAGGGGTTGCAAGTGCTTTGGAGGATAGGATTAAAATTCAAAATGATCAGACCATTTCTCCAGTTTGTCTAGAAGTAAATAGGATGACATTCAATATGCACAAATGCAAAGTACTCCACTTAGGAAGGAACAATCAGTTGCACACATACAAAATGGGAAATGACTGCCTAGGAAGGTGTACTGCAGAAAGGGATCTGGGGGTCATAGTGGACCACAAGCTAAATATGAGTCAACAGTTAATGCTGTTGCAAAAAAAAAGTGATCATTTTGGGATGTATTAGCAGGAGTGTTGTAAGCAAGACACGAGAAGTAATTCTTCTGCTCTACACTGCGCTGATTAGGCCTTAACTGGAGGATGGTGTCCTGTTCTGGGTGCCACATTTCAGAAAAGATGTGGACAAATTGGAGAGAGAGTCCAGAGAAGAGCAGCAAAAAATTATTAAAGGTCTAGAAAACATGTCCTATGAGGGAAGATTAAAAAAATTGGGTTTGTTTAGTCTCAAAAAGAGACGACTGAGAGGGGACATAACAGTTTCCAAGTACGTAAAAAGTTATAAGGAGGATGGAGAAAAATTGTTTCTCTTAACCTCTGAGGATAGGACAAGAAGCAATGGGCTTAAATTGCAGCAAGGGAGATTTAGGTTGGGCATTAGGAACAACTTCCTAACTGTCAGGGTGGTTAAGCACTGGAATAAATTGCCTAGGAAGGTTGTGGAATCTCCATCATTGAAGATTTTTTTAAGAGCAGGTTAGACAAACACCTGTCAGGGACGGTCTAGAGAATACTTAGTCCTGCCATGAGTGCAGGGGACTGGACTAGATGACCTCTCGAGGTCCCTTCCAGTCCTATGATATTAATGAGCCATATCCCAATACCCCAGAGAGACAGTCATCCTAATTTGAAAGAGGAGGACAGAGGTACCTATGATAACTTGTTCAAGGTTATATTGGGGTGGGGTGGGGAGAAGAGTCTGTGGCAGACCTCAGGTCTTCTGCCACCCATAGCCCTGTGCTTTGGTTACCAGGCTGCCCTTTCCCTTGTGTATTCTAGAACTAATAGAGTTGACCTGAACGGAAGGATAATTGGCCAAGATTTTCAAATGCGGGCATTTAAAATTAGGCTAAATCCCTTGGGTAAGTCATTTCACTGCCCTTGGTGTCCCCCAATCTGTAAAATGGGGATAATATTTACCTCTTTTGAAATCTATGGATAAAGAGAGTGCTAACTCTTATATAGCAAGTCACCGGGACTTACTGAGTGCTCAGCACTGCTGAAAGTCTAGGCACCTAGATAAACGGCCTAACAAGAACATAACAGCCTAACTTTAGTTTACCAGTTTTGAATCTTGGCCCTTAACTCAGGAATTCTTCATTTATGCACAGAAGGAAGCAGCTGGAAGTCAAGGAAGCATTTTGACCTTAATTGGTGTTCTGGGAATCAACTTGTCATGTTCAGTTGACTGAAACGCTATGGACAAAAAAAAAAAAAAAAACCAAACTAACCAAGCATGGTACACAGGGGATGTGTCAGGTATTATACCATAGGAAGTCTTAGACTTATCTAGATGCAATTAACATTTTATTAGCAATGTTGAACATATATAAACATTTTCTTCAGCAAAGGGACACCGCCAGCTGAATTTGATGCCTGAGAGAGGTCTTCTCTCCATCAACAGATCAAGCAAAGCCCATGACCCAGCAGTTTAAACTCCCCCCACAGTAACCCAAACACACACACTACTGAGGATTTTGAAACTGAAAATATGAAGTGTTTGTCCTCTGGTACCAGGATCTACTTTGATCAAGGCGCTGAAAACTACAGTCATGTGTGTACTGAGTGCACAATCCTGTTGAAGTCAACGGTAAAGCTTCCATGGGAGGGAGATCAGGACCTCTGATATTCAGTGCTCTATGAACTCCCAGCACCCTGTTGCAGCACACACAGTTGCTCACTGCAAGCCAGAGGAAAGTCTTTGGGACCACCAAAGAGGAGGCTGACTCCAATGTTCCACTGAGGAACTTGGAGGGGATGTGCCCAGGACGTAATAGTAAGTTCCATTTTTAGATTGATGTACTCAGGGGCAGACAATAGCACCTGCATATGCTGTGCAGTGCTGAGAATGCTGCCAACATGCAAAAAAAAGTAAAACAATTCACCTAGCAGGTGGGCTCACTCCTGACACTTCAAATGCAGAAAGGTCTCTTCCCCAGACCTACTCATGCCGTGGGTACTCAAATTCCAATAAGCCTCCATGGGAATCGAAACACTCCAGGGATTTAGGATCAGGCCCCAAGTTAAACCAGGTTCACTAAGGAACAGCCAAGCAAGATGGCAGAAGACATCGGTTCTAGTCAAGAGTCTTGCTACATATGCAGCGTGACGGTACTTTGTAGACAAACCCTAACTTAAATCCACTCAGTTATGTAAAATTTCCATTCTGGAAAAGCTACTTTAATATAAAAGTTGCCAGGTGGACACCTATTCTAAAATAAAAGCCTTTCTTCATTTTAGCTTAATTCATTTAATTCACAAAGTGAAATCTGAAAAAGGCACTTATTCCAGAATAAAGGTGTCTACACCGCAGTTTATACTGAAATAGCTATTCCAGAATACTCTAGAATAGCTATTTTGGGAAATTTTGTAGTGTAGACAAGCCCTATTTGTTTTGATTACAGCAGTGCTAGAAACCTCAATTGAGGATCAGTGCCCCATTGTACTGGACACAGCAAAGAGCCTCCCCAGCCCCACACCACTCACTCTCTAGATGTCAGACAGGCTGCATCATGTGGCTAAAAGACAAATGGGATGACAAGAGAGTTTGGCAATGGAAGCCAAAGTCTTAACTCACTGCTTGCCCAACTAATGGCAGATGGCCGTGATTCGTAGGTATCATAGCAGAGGTAGATTTTAAGGAGGGATTAACAGTGAGGCGAAGGGGACAGCTTTATTAATTTTGATGGCGTTTCTCAGAAGTGTAGACAGCACAGAGGTGCTTGAAAGGGAGCAGAAAATTGAGGCTGGCTTCATGGGCAGAGCAAAAGTGGGGCAGTCAATTGGACAGGGCAGGGCTAGCTAGCAAGGGCTGCTAAAGGCAGAAAACACACTGAACAAGAGTAGTGGCACCTGCCATTTGCCATGTTGATGACAATTCTGGCTCTCTCAAGTCTTAACAGCTGGAGATCATCTCCTTTTCAAAGCTCCCAGTGGGCCAGAGTGACCATGTCATCCTGAACGGACCGACAGGAATTTGCATTTATTAAATTAAACATGTTGTTTAAGAGGCATTGGTGGCAAAAGACGCCCCAGGTTCCATCCCCCACTTCTTCCCATTGCACATGAGCAAAACTGATGCCATGAGAATCTGTTAGAATTCCGTCCTTCACAATGTTTCTGTCTGAGGTCACAGAAGACGATGTCGTGTTCTAGTGGTCATGGGGAGGCACCTTTGTTTTTGCTGTTCAACAGCAGCAGAGTTCTAGGAATTACCTCTTAACCTCCAGTCCCCTCTTTGGAGAGGCTGACTACAGGGACTTGCTTAAAGAGGACGTCCCATGACCTATGGGTATGTCTACACAGCAAAAACCTTGTGGCAGTGAGTCTCAGCCTGGGTCAGCTGACGTGAGTTTATGCTACAGGGCTAAAAATAGCGGTATAGACCTTTGGGCTCAAACTGGAGCCTGGGCTCAGAGACCTGGCGGGGGGTGGGCCGGGAGGGGGGGGGGGACGACAGTCTCCACCCGACTAAATGTCTACACAGCTATTTTTAGCCCTGCAGCAAGAGCCCCAGTCAGTTGACCCAGGCTCTGAGACTGGCTGCCACAGGTGGGGTTTTTTTGGCTGTGTAGACATACCCTTTGATTATAAGCCCTTGCACATGACTGTCTACTACTATGGCTAGCTACTCATATAGACAACATTAATAGCTTGGTAGACAAGGAGGTAACTGGTCTGCCCAGAAAACATTCACATCATGGTGCAAATAAAAATGGAAGCCACAACTGGCTGTTTAAGCTTAGTAGATTCAATCCATCTGCCTTTGGAGACCACACTGTAGACTGGTATATGTGGGGTGCTGCTGGGACCTTATTTTGAAGAAGGTAAATTCACTGGAATGCTGCATCTTGGACTCTCAGGATCTAAATATATCCCTACCACAGTTTTAACTGGGCTGGGTGAGTGGGCCAGTGACCCAGTGTGAAATTGGGTCAGATAAGGTGGCTTTTTTCCCCATTGCAAAATGCTTTCTGTAGCCTACATCTAGGTTGATTTGTGGACGCCTTCATCCCAGTGGTAATCTTTGTTGCCTCATTGTGCTTAAGTGTTGCAGCTTCTCTATGTAGACACAACACAGCTCTGAGGTCAAACGATGCAAATGCAAAGAGCTGTAATTCTGAGGCACAGCTAAACATGGTGTTTATCCTTATCAGTCTCATGCCATGAGATTAAATATATGGCCATGAACTAATTCATATCTACCATCTGTGGAGCATTGAAAGTTATTCCATTCCTTGCCTTGCCTCAGACTCACTTCAGGTACAAGTCTAGGAGGAGTGCCGCAGAAAGCATGCCAAAGAGTGCTTTGATCAGATATTCTGCAGTGATACAGATTTGCTTTATTGGATCTATCAAATCTGTATGCTGCTTTTAGCAATGGCCTATACCTAATGCATTCTGCAGAGGAAACAAGCCCCTGTAGTACTCTTGTGCCTTGACTCAAGAGATTTTATTGTCCATGTTCAGATAAGGGTGGAGCCAACACCAGTTCTGGACCAGTCCCCAAACTTTTTGGAAGTCCTGCCTCAGATGCAATCCTGATTCTAAACTAGGGGACTCAGGCCTCTCTTTAAGTCAGGCCAAACAACAGAACTTCATGCACATATCCCCTCAACCAAGACTCCAACGGTGAGTCAACGGGGAGTTTTGCCATTGACTTCTGTTGGCCAACCTTCCACCCCCCAATGGTTTTTTAAACATCACAGGGACCCTCATTCCCAGTACCATTGTGCTTCCATAAACCCTATGGATCAACTCCAGAATTCATTTTAGTCACAACGCTGGCTACAAGTTGTTCAGACCCTTGTAGTCAAAGTCCTATAGATTTTAATAGCAATGGAACTGAGCAGCCTATAGGCATTTAAAGAATTGTATAGAAGTTACTAAAACCCCCCCAAAAAACAGGAGTACTTGTGGCACCTTAGAGACTAACAAATTTATTAGAGCATAAGCTTTCGTGGACTACAGCCCACTTCTTCGGATGCATATAGAATGGAACATATATTGAGGAGATATATATACACACATACAGAGAGCATAAACAGGTGGGAGTTGTCTTACCA